>NC_051162.1:82027358-82078753 GCF_013339745.2 Dermacentor silvarum
GAGTATGACATGCAGTTTATTGCGGTTTAATTGGTGTTAAGGGCCACTTCTTACAAGATGCCATGTAAAAGAAGCTATAATACTATTTACTTCCAGGTAGCTAAGGGCATGGGAGATGCTTTAGGTAAACATGAATAGGCATTTTAAAATTGTAGAGTCAATTATACTGTCTTCTGGCACTACGCTTATGCCTGCATTTTTATGCAGTTTTTTATGTGTTGTATTTTGTTTTCTTTATGCCATTGTTCAGTCTTTGAGGACGCCACGAAAGGCAGGCTTAAAACAGTAACTATGCATCATGATGCTATTGAGGTCCTAAATATTGTAATTTCATAACTGGCATGTTGAACAAGCATGGCTTCAGTCCTATGCTTGAAATGGTGTGTGCATTACGAACTTAGTTATATATCCTTGACAGTAGTCACCGAGAGAAAAGTATGTACAAAGTGTCTTGCTATTTTTCTAATATGTAGAGATTATTTCTCAGTCATGTTTATGCTAAGCACTCAGATTTTCTGGTCTTACTCTGAGTGAGTCAGGTCTTTTTTTCCTTTTCTTTTTTTGACTGGCGCAGATTCTTCTAAGGATACTGGGACCCTGCTGCCAGCTGACATGCCTTTCTTCCTCCTTAGTCCTGAACCATAGTCCTGTTAAGATGTGGGTCAGTTTTTCTAGACATGCCATCCATAATATATGCGTCTAGTCAATCAGTGCAAGGCATTGCATGCCATTCATTTCCTATGTACATTTTTAGTCAGAATGAAAGCAAGGCAAGCACATGTACATAATTTATAAAAATAAAATTTTGTATTTTGCTGATTTTGCTGCCTCTTAAACATTGTTATGAAATGCTGGCTTTGGAAGAGGCATTTTAACAAGATGTCCTTTCAATGTGCCTCACTCACACCTTGTGTGCTGGATGAATTTTGCTTATATTAGTAGTATACCCAAATTAATTGTGTGCTAATGTATCACTGGTACTGGTATTCTTTTCTTGGAAACAGTAGTGTGATTCAGGATTTCTAGGAAATGTACATATATTGAATGCGGCAGGCTTTAACTTCAAACTAAAATACAAAGGTACTAATCTGAAAGTTCATTATTATGTGCTAAACACATGCTTTTGCAAAGTCATAAATATTGAAGCTGCATAGATTCCATAGTTTGGTAATGAAATCTGTGAAGGTAAATGTTGAGAGCCCATCTGCGACATGCAAACATGTATATATTACATGGCAACAATGTTAGTTATGCACCGAAATACATTCTTCAGAAATGAATAGTCTCTCAAGAGCATTGTTGCACTTTGCAAGTGAACAGCGCTTTAAAAATTGCATGTCAGACACGGCGTTTCAATGTTATACCTTCACAGATTTTATTACAAACTATGGAATCTATGCAGCTGCTTTTAATATTTATGCTTCCAAAAGCATGCATTTAGACCATAATACTGAACTTTTCAGCTTAGTAGCTTTGGTGTGTGTTAGTTTTGAAGTTAAAGCCAGTCGCATCAATATATGTACATTTCCTAGAAATGCTGAATAACACGACTGGTTCGAAGCATGAGTACCAGCAATCTGCATTAGTTAAACTTTTTTTTTTTCAAGGCAGATTGCTATCTCATCGGGCAAGCAAAATAAGCCTTCATACGCAAGTTCTACACATAGTCTAACGAAAGTCTAATGAACAGCTTGCCACGACTTCCCGAGACGAATACGGAGGGAGCATTAGCTTGGCTTCAGGAGTGGTTGTAGAGTTCTAAGGCTATTGCTTAGCTTGTACAAACCGGATTGTAGACAACCTCTTGGCTTGAACAAGCCCAAATGTAGACGTCTTCTAGATGGGTTAGTGCTACCTGGTTACGTTTTTTTGTATGTATTAATGAGGTTACACACACGTTCTCTGCGACGGAGAAACGACGTCACTGACGGTATGTCCGCAGTCCGCCGTTGTCGCATTGCTGCTTGCGCTTCTTCGAATTAAATTGCTTCAAAATTAAATCTGTCCGTCCGAAAGACAGACGAATGACTCATACCCCTTAAGCGATGGCTCACACCCCGTTTAACGTACGTGTCCTCCACGACGACAGAAGTGAAATTCTGCGCTGGAATGACGAGCTGTGGCACGAGCGCGCGGTTGCGCCAAGGGGCGCCAACGAGCTAGCTGTGGAAGGAGACGACACGAGAACATCATAATTGGATTTCTATCTGTGGCGACGTCGCGACAAATCTAGGCCTGAAGTTTAGCAAAAAAATCGTAATTAGGATCGTGGTGTCATTCAACACCACGTCATACGCATAGTCAAGTAATATACGTACCTCGCGTACATAAACGAAGGAAGATTTACTCAAGAAAATATCTGAAACGGAGCACTGTGCGGTCGCAATAAATAGAAGTGGAGTAATGGTGCCAGCGCTAACATTCGCAAATACATTTCATGCTTAAAATCTTGTCGGGGTTGGATCGTAACAAAGATCGGTAAGCCGGTTGGCTTTGGGAGCCCACGCTAAAACCACAAAGGCAGTGCAGGGTGACAGTGCACGGGTGAGTGTCAGTGCGTGGATTGGCCTCTTTTGAAGGCAGAGAAGCGGAGAAAAATTAATTTTGAAGAAATACTTAGGACCTGGATGAAAATAGATGGGCGGCTAAGTGCACAAGTATCTGTACCTGAAAAGCGTGACACAGAATGGAGGAAGAGGTCAAGGAATTTGCCAACCCAAGTACAAGATAATCGAAACTAAATAGACAACCAAGAGTCATCAGAAGAGAGAGAAACTGAGACAGTGAATTGGATGCAAAGAATGGAACAAAAGTACCATGGAGATTTACAAAATGAGAAGAAGAAATTAGAAGGAAAATCTGTGCGTAACACAAAGAGCAGTGCCCTGCTATTTGAGGATCGAACCGGTTGCCTAAGGACCAAACTACCGAGGAAATATTCGGAACTAGATGAGGCATCTGTATGCTGCAGCAAAGATCTGGAGACCACTCAGCACATCCATAATGGAATGCGAAGGGATTCCCCAGTACACCTCCCAAAAGCGCTTAGATTTAAAGTGGACGGAAGCATCAACCGGTCAGCAGTCTAGATAGGCAAGAGACTTTTGCAGTATTTGTGAAAAAAAAATGCAGGGCAGAGATTGATACGACCGGATCTGTTACAGTCATAGGTACGGTACAGGTAGATTTCTAAGGGGAAAAAAAGGTTAAGAAGATGTATACAAAAATGCTAGATAAAAATATGTATAGCATACCTGATTAAATCAAGCAGGCTAAAAGTGACGGTTGGTCACCGCCCCGTTTCAAAGGGGATGCCATTACATCATCATCATCATTTCAATGCATGAACGCTATGGGGAGCTTTTCCTCTAGATTTGGCTATATTATCTTAATGGAGATAAGAGGTCCGTTCGATTCGCCTGCACCACTTTGAACCAATTCTTGATGGTGCACGAGAAGTTAGGAAATTGTGCAGCTCGATTTCTGTGTGACAGGCTCAACGCGACACTCGAAACTAATGCCGAATTGCAGACGCGGTGCAGGCGTTAGGCTTTGGCTGACTAATGTAGATCAAGGGCATAAGTTTGACGGTCTCGAACTGCAGATATGATCGGCATTTGAGGCGCAAATTCACCCGACACTTGCGTAGACACATCAGACGCGCGTAAGCGGAGTTCTAATGGCGCTTGCGCCCGTTTGCTGCGCTGCTGCTTCGCACCTGTATTACAGTGTACCTGTATGCCTGCACCAAGTCGGCAGCGAAAGTTGAGAGGGCGCAGCAAAATCGTGAACCAGCCGTGCACCTTTCGTGCACCTCTTGAAACGTACGGCGTGGTTCAACGGGCGTGATTACTGCACCGTTAAAACGAATATATGGTAGGGTACAGGTCCTCGTGACCACACGAAGTCCGAACCCCGGCCGGAACTTTGGAAATAATGTAGCGTTTTTTTTTTTTTTTTCGAAGAGTACGTGCGTCATCAACCTACAAGTTACGGTTCAACTACCGGATCCCGACATAACCTCACTTCATATATACACACGTGCAGGCGAATCGAACAGATCTAGGAGTGTAGTTCAGGCGCGTAGCCAGGGGGGGGGCTGATGGGGCTTCAGCCCCCCCCCGAAATTTTTTCGTGCCGGCATGCACCGCCGACCAAAACTACCACCGACGCCGGGAATAATAATAATAATAATAATAATAATAATAATAATAATAATAATAATAATAATAATAATAATAATAATAATAATAATAATTTATTTCCCATGAAAAGAATTACATGGTGGGGTTCTGGATAAAAAGTTGCACGCTGGCAACTTGACCAGCCCAAAAACCCATCAAAGGCAACAGAGGGCGTCGGGCGCTCACATGTGAGTAAACAGATGGGAGGTGTCAATTTACAAAAAAAAAAAAGTGTATACGAGACAGGTAGTAATACACTTTAACAATTACAAAAACAAGTAGTCTGCATTAACAAGGGAATATTCAATTTATACATGAGCATTATAGATTACATAAAGAAAGTCTTATTATACACAAACAGGAAGAAATATAGGGAGAAAAAAAACCTAACATAGCACTATATTCAGGGCAGTATAAACTAAAGCAACTAAAGGGGGGAAAAGTCATACAGTATTGCATATGAACAAACTCATTAAACAACAAGGATTAGTTTGACTGAAAGTAGTTGTGCAGGCTGCATAAAGACAGAAGGTCTATTTCTCGCAAGGCGAGGTTATTGAGTAAAGTCGGAAGTGTATGTCGAAGCATTTGTTGACCATAATTCGTTCTTGAGTGCGGAATGTTCCATTGTTCAGGTGTCCTAGTGTCATAGGCTGCGACATGTTCGTGTAGGCGAGTTATGTTCAATCATTCTGCATTCTGTCTACAATGTCTTTTTCACGCTCGAAAGAAATTTCGGCACGAACATTGCGAACTCGGGCTGGATTCATGGCACCTGGGGTGGATTTCGTGGCACCTGGGGTCACGTAACGCAAGGAGCCCCATCCGAGCACGAACTTTCAAGGGCTTTTCGATAGCGTGCGGGCGCGTTGCGGCTTCTCGCAGCGGCCGCGGTATCTACGGACTGCATGGATTTCAATTCCGAAACTGTATGGGTGTAACGTTCTCATAAACTTTTCACGCGAAAGGTGCACTGACATTTCCAAAGGCGTGCTTAAAAAGATTTTCACTTCTGGAAGTTTATGGGGTTAATGCTGTTATAAACTTGGACCAACATGCGTGCACAGGAGCCCTCGTGTCCAAGCCGTTCCAGAAATGAAAGCACGCGCTCGCAATCTTCCACACGCACGAAAATACTAAATATTACCGTGACTGTGAGCTAGCAGCTGATAATTTTCTCCAAACATTTGCAGGACGCGTGCCCAATGTGATCGATCAGCTGGACCAGGGCCGGCAAAATAAAATTTGAGAAAACAGGTGAAAGGAAATGGCCTATTATTGAGGAAATTATTTTTGCGGGCTACAAGGTCTGGCTCTCGTTGGCCACAGGGACAGGGTCCTGTGGATTTAAGCAAAGGCCCCGCTGAAAATACAGGTATTTTCAGAGCGCTTCTTCGCATACGAGCTAATTGTGGAGATACATGTCTGAAGAACCATTTGGAAAGTTTCCCCAGTAATGCCTGGTATTTAAGCACAGATGCACAAAACCAAATTATCGAAGTTTGTGGCGAAATTATCAAAGAAAGCCTAGTTGCAAAAGTAGGCTGCTTCTCCATACGTCCTGACGAAACGACGGACATCGCCGGAATCGAACAGCCTACTGTTTGTGCAAGGTACCTAAACAAGGATGAAAACAACATAGAAGGAGTGTGTTTAGGTTTTAGCACCGGAATAGATGCCCTCTCCCTTTGCGACTGCAGGTTCTATGTAAATGTGTACAAACTGTTCCAGATTCTAGTCACCCTTCCAGTGACCACTGCCAGCGCAGAGAGAATATTTTTTAACAAGAGTTTAATAAAAAAACTACTTGCGCTCTACAATGTCTGTCGAACGCATGGTTAGACTGGTGCTTCTATACACCCACAGAGACGTCGGCATCAACGTGTCCGAAGTCATTGACCGCTTCGCTCAACTTCCCCGCCGAGAGAAGTTTGTCCTTTAGATAGCGAAGCAGCAAAAATCAATGCAAGTAAAGAGCTCTGTTCCTTCAGGTCCATAATCTCGTAATTATGAAAACGTATGAGTGTTCGTTAGCTTTTAAAACCGCAGACATTTTAGCCGTTTATTCTAGCAGTTAGCATCATGATCAAAATTATCATGCGAATACGATAATTACGAGGACATCAATAACCAATTTTGACTGACCTTGCTCATTGAAAGCCCGGCCCACGCGGCGTTTGCCGAAAACACACTCGGATATTGGGTAGTATAACTTGCCGCATCATCTGTGGCTTTAGTTTGGCTTTTTCTTTCCTTTTTTAGCTACCTGCTTTTACTTCTTTTTTGAACCGAAGCAATACCCAGTTTAATTTTGGGTGCAGAATATTTGTTGCTGCTGTGCATTCAGTTAAATTATACATTTTCGTACTGATTTCTGCATTATTCCTCTATTATTCTACCCACATGGCGCTGTCGCGACCGCCGCATGGCCCGAATACATAACACGGTTTCTGCGATCATAGTTTTGTTCTAGCATAGATCATCTGTCTTTCTGTACGCAAAGTTTACTATCTCTGACTCCGCCACGTGTTTATTTGTCTTGTTTGACGCATAATATACAGTGACGTTTGCTTAAATACGTAATTAATTGGAGACTTAGACGTATATTTAAATATCTCGTTGCGAGGTGTTGTGTATACAAGCAGTGAACTTTGTTTCCAGCGACTCGTTTTTGCCATTTAGCGAGTTGTATCTTCGCATTTGTATATTCCATTCTATCTTCGCATTTCTAATGTATATTTTGCAGAACTCCTACTTTTATGTGACTTCCACAGATAGGAAGATGAGAGGATTGCCCTTCGGACGGCTTTGGGGCACTTAGACGACAGGCCTTTTATGGAGGAAACGATCTTGGGCGCGTGGCCTCGTGCGTCTGCTGTGTCGAGGGCTACAAAGGCGCGGCTGTGTTTTTTGAAGTGCGCAAGCCTGTATGACCGCCTGTGACAAAACTCAGCGATGAACGCTTAACTTTAAATGTGCAACGTGTGAACTGTGAACTTCTCTCTTCCTTCTCTTTCAATCCCTTCTCCCCCTTCCGGCGTGCAGGGTAGCCTACCGGGCTCAGCATAGTTAACCTCCCTGCCTTTCCCTTATGTCTTCTCTCTCTCTCTCTCTCTCTCCTACTTTTTATTTGTACTCACTGTTGCGAGTATAATCTCGGTGTAATTACAATACACTACCGGTAACACCTGCTCCTGCGCAATCTATTGTAACGACGGACAGCGTCATTGAGGTTTTTTTCCTGGCTGTTGCATATGTTCAAAAATGTAAACAAGGTTCTTGAATGACGAAGATTCATCAAAATATTTGTCCTCAACTTATTCATTTCATGGCCTTTACGTTCTTCATATCAGCTGTATACACTGATTTGCTGGTTTCGAACTGATATAGTTATAATGTCTGTGTGATATTTTCTTTCCTTATTAAATAGACAAAAAAATAAACGCGGCCGCATTGATATCAGTTATTTCTGCCAGAATTTTTAGGACATCCGAATATATTCTTTTATGAAAAAATACATATTTTACTTGACAGTGCGTAGCGTTCAATAATTCGTTTGCAGCATCTAATATACAATGGCATTAGCAATGCAGTTATTATTCATGTATTTGATCCCTCGACAACTTCTATAAGGAGGAGGCCGCGCTGCAACCTGAGCCCCCCCCGAACAAAATTTCTGGCTACGCCACTGTCATGCTCGTATATGTTGATATAAATTATACGGACTATGCAGACGCTTTGCTGTTTCGGACAAAGTCTAAATGCAAAAAGAATATGCGGTGCACGCTTCGTTGCTGGTTTTCGCGCGAGCCGTGAATGATGCTGATTTCATGTGCATCACATGTTCACACCTTCATACGCGTACGTGCTAATGCTAGTCAAAGACAAATTTCATCTACATGTTGTGCATCTCATTTACTAAGGTAACGAGGCCCCTGTCGTCTGCAATTGACACCATCCAAATGGATGAAAACGTATACATCGGTTAGCTCCTGCCCCCAAACAGTCCTCTAGTGCCGCCCCTAGCATCCAAGATGAAGGAGTTTTGCGCGCCTATCTTGGAGGCGCTTCTAAGCCGCATCAACAAGCGGTAGGAGTTCCTTTTCTATTCTTCGATTAGCGCAGTCTAAGATCTCTATGAAATCGACATGTTTGCTGTCTAAGGTTTATAATTTTCTTTACCCTACTTGTTTTGTTTAACATGAGTGATATTCAACTACTTTAGCTATTGTAACACACAAGCAGTATTTTCAGGACTGAATAATAAATAGTTCTATTTTAAAACAAATTCTGCATTTGGGCCCGTTTTCGAAGAATGTGAACTTCTGCTGGCGTTCATGACAATTACTCGGTTTAAGTCCAAATGGCTGCTCAGTGAAGCGCGCAGATAAGAACTTCACCAGATATTGGTTGACGAATTGGACCGGCATCGCCATGGCTAAACAGCGATGTGCACTTCAGAAGTTGTGTCCAGCAAATCACCTACAGATGACCATTTCAGCTCTTCTCTGCCAGGCGCGCTTTCTCAAAGCTCCAGAAACATTCAAGCAATGAAGTTTCATAGAGTACCTAGACGCGAGTATCGCCGCACTGAGCAACCACGATCTCATTCGAAAGGTGTTCATATATACACTACAACACCACCATCAACTTCCAGAACGCACATGGAGTGCGTTGTTAGTGTCGCCGTTTATGTCTACGCTAGAAACAAAAGGGATGATGATCGACGCAAATTTTGAAGAACAATTGTTAGTGATGTTGAACAACGGGCTGAAGACTACGCACTGAAAGTACCAGGTCAACTCGATTTATACAGGGTGTTTCAGCGAACACTTTCACAACTTTTTTAAGGTTGCCTGTAGCAGAGAGCCCAATTTTAGTTAATGAGCTGGTCTACTCGAAGAGGCGGACATTACTTGCACAGAAAATTCAAATGCATAATCGACTAATTAACAAAAGTTCACTAATTAAGTTTTTAACTGATTACCTGAAGGGCCATATTGCAATTTACAAATTGTATCCGTGGAGTTTGTAAGGCGGATCCACTTGGAATCAATTCTCAGGCTGACACCAGTTTCGAGATATTAATTCCCGAACTTTGCGGAGAAATGCATTGGCATTCCAGTTAATTTTGTGCTTCAATGCACAAAGCGACGTTTTGTCATGAAACTTACAGGAACGCCAATGCATTTCTTCGCAAAGTTCAGTTATTAATATCTCGAAATTGGTGTAATCCCGAGAATACGTTCCAAGTGGATCCGCCTTACGAATACCATGGCTACAATTTGTAAATTGTAATATGGGCCAACAGGTAATCAGTTAAGAACTTAATTAGTTAATTTTTGTTGATTAGTCTATTATGCATTTCAATTTTTTGTGCAAGTAATGTCCTGCCTCTTCGAGTAGACGAGCTCATGAACTACAATTGTTCAATCTGCCACAGGCAACCTTTAAGAATTTTTGAGAGTGTTCGCTGAAGCACCCTGTATATTTCCTGCATTCATGCATTACATTAAAGAAGTAGACGGCAGAAACCGTATAAATGCTTATCTAAGTTCATGCAAAGCATTTCTGGAAACTATAAAGACGCAAATGTAATGTGTAATCTTTTTATTCGTTTGTGCTTGTTCGGTGGCGCTCCGTGCTCTATATTCCACTCACTGCAGCGCAAATAAGCAATCCACTTTACGTAATCTCTCACTGCATTCAGTCTGGTGCCAGAAAGCGCAACGTACCCTATGTATCCCGACTGCAATTGCCATGTATTTTTTTCGCTGCATGAAGCCCCTAGCGCTCAACAGCCGTGCCTACACGCTTTACGAGTGACCTATGTCCGTATGAAAGAGATTCAAATGAAGAGCGGTGCATGTACAGCCTCCGGCATTTTTAGCTATATCACGGGAGCGTACATCATGCGGCATTTTAGCGCATTTAGGCGGCGATAATTGGCGAAACCGGCAGAAGTACGTTTAAGTGCACTAAGCACTCTTCTGTGTAAGAGTCGTCTAATTCTATGTTCTCTTCAGGACGACGTGCGACCTCATTATAGTGTTCTCGCGCGATATAGCTAAATATGCGGGAGGCTGTACTTATTGCTACATACCCAGTGACACAAGTTGATCACAGCGTTGGTTTGGACCCTGTCCCTCAGCAGAGCAGCCTGATGCGCTATCCATTCGACCACAGATTGCTGGGTCTGCCAGGCAGGCAGGAAAACGGATAGATAGATAGATAGATAGATAGATAGATAGATAGATAGATAGATAGATAGATAGATAGATAGATAGATAGATAGATAGATAGATAGATAGATAGATAGATAGATAGATAGATAGATAGATAGATAGATAGATAGATAGATAGATAGATAGATAGATAGATAGATAGATATAGATAGATAGATAGATAGATAGATAGATAGATAGATAGATAGATAGATAGTGACGTGCGCTAGTGTAGTCACCACCAGCATTTTTTTTTTCACTTCAGCCCTACGGCTGAAAGCAAGCTGCAGCGCAATATTACAAAGGCACCTGATATTCACCAGCATGTTCAGGTACCACGACAAAGGGAAGGATGGAGAAACGGGGAAGACAACGTTGAATCAGAACTGCCCTACACCTCCTTACGTAAGTCTTACGCTGCTTTTATCTTCTGGTTTAACCTTAAACAAGCTGTTTTCTCAAGAGGTAAGATGAGCGATTAAAATTTTCAAAAACATTTGTTAGTGAAGTCGAACACCGTGTCAAGGGCTGAAGAATACGCACTGAAACGGCGACGTGAGCTCATTTATTAAATTTAGTGTATTCATGCAATATATTAAAGAACTTGAACGCAGAAACCATGTACGTTGATTATGTAAGTTGTTGCGAAGCATTTCCAGGCACTATGATGACGCAAATCTAACATGTAATCTTTTCATCCATTTATGCACGTCCGGTGATGCGCCGAGCTCTATATCCACCAATGCAGGGCAAAGCAAGCGAAGACACGTTACGTCACCCCCGCTGCACTCTTTCTGGTGAGAAAAAGCGCAACGGGAACCTATGTTACGCAAACTTCACTTGCTATGTATGTCTTTGTTTGCTGCAAGTAACCTCTGACGCTAAGTAAGTTTGCCTGCGCGTTTTGCGAGAAACCCATACGATGCTCTACGTAACTGCAACTGCGCTATTGTCTCCATATACGAGTGCCCCATGCAGGTTATTGAAGTTTAGTGATTGTTTTCATACCAACGCACCTATTGTCATAGTTAATAGGCTCAGCTGTTGGGCGCCAGGTCCCATGCTTGTTCCACGGCACTGCGAGATAGGGGGATTTTTCTAAGCGTGATCAGTTCTATTTGACCACAGGCCATGCCCGAATCAATATTTTGGTGTGGGTAGGAAAAGAATTGATTGACAATTAGAATTGCATGTATGGTAACGTAATAGTAATCCATCACTTACCTTTATGAAGCAGTACTTTGTAACTGTTACCAATTGCATTTTTGATTCAAGTAATTGTAGTTGCAATCGGTTATTGTAACTGATTTGTACTGTAACTTGTACAGGGGTGCTATGCAGGATGCACCGAGTTTGGCGAAACTCGGTATCTTCACGAGCACTGGCGACGCCCCAAGATGAAAGAACTAACGATAACAAGACAAAGTATGTGCGTCGGCACGCCTACAGTTTCATTGGTTTATCAAGATTCCCTCTGGGTGGCTATCATCCCTCGGGCGTTGCCATATGGGCGGTCGACAAACTGGAGCTCACGTGATGATACGGTCGGTGCATGGTCGTGCCTTCTTTCACTTGTGCACGCAAGAGCCCTCACCCGCAAAAATGCGATTGCTGCGCTGTTGTTACGATATGCATCTGCAATGGCTGTTAGCTCAGCAGCAGATGCAATCGGCAAACACATTGGAGTGAACAACACACTCAAATTCTGCGTGCATGCGCACGCAGGCACCTTCACTGGGCAAGTGATGACAAGCGTTGAATTGTGTCACTGGGCAGCACGCTGTTCTTCGCAATGCATCGCGGAGGCTACGCGCACGCAGATAAACTGCCGCATTTTCACTGTGCTGCGTCAGTACGGACCCTAGAATACCGCACAGCCATCTTGAAGCGACAGGCTACAGCCATTGCTCTCGTCTCTATGGCTAGAGTTTCGTTTCATTTGGAGAAGCGGCGGCCTTAATAGCCGCCTCAGTGAAGCAGCAGCGGTGAACAGTCATGCCGCAGCGCTGCGTTGCCATTCCCCTAATAGACAGGGAATGGACCGATCATTGTCATGACTGACTTAATAGAACATAGCGCTGCAGCGCCCCTGGCGACTGCTCACCGTATGAACTCCCTCGTGCGTGCAATCCTCTAGAATGTATCCCCTTGTAAGCTTTCACCTCACTGTCGCCACTCGAGGCAAAAAAGTGCAAAATTTAATCATTCGCTCGATCTCCGTTTGTCATCACAAATTTATAGCATTCAAAACGAAAAACCGATACTTTAAGAAATAAAATGTTCGTTATTTTATTTGTTATATTTTAAAGTTTTCGATTGAGGGAAAGTGTAGGTGCAAGAATGCACCGCGTGTGCCCTGTTCGCATTCGACAGAGGATAGTAAGATAATGCCCGAAAGAGGAGGCACGCGCTTGACGCGCCCGAGAAAGGCATGGCAAGCGGCTCACAGCAAGTGTGCAGATGGACAGCGGGCCAGTGACGGTATTGCTAAATTGCGATAATACGTTGATAACAATACGAGGCGCTGGCGCGTTTTGTTGCGCAGTCTTCTGTGCTTGAAGCACGGAATCACTGTGCCGCGCAGGGTGCGCTCATGTTGTCATACGCGGCTTTATCTCGACATTTCTTTTTGCCTCCTGTTTTTGCACGTTCCTTGCTATCTCCGTTCACTGACTACCATCGAGCAAACTAGGGTAAAACTCGTGCGAACGAGAAACTCGTCGCATCCTGCATAGCACCCCAGGTCTGATTCTGAGACAGTAACAGGACAGATTTAACAAGCGCGCTTGAATGCGATGTTTATTTCCAGCTGTTGGCGGACTACAACAAAAATTACAGGCACAAACATACATTCAAAAGAATTGTAACGCATACGCCTACGCGTAAACCCCGGCCTATGCAGCTTGTGGTGCAGGCAGCGGCGTCGGGGCATCCGGTTCCAAAAACTGCAACACAGAGATGATACGGTTTGTAGGCGCATAAACTAACACCCTCGGAGATTATATTGCTGTTTGCTAAAGCAACTGGGTTCACAAGATCTTGGTATATACAATTTGCTAATATGAAAAATGCAATGCTGCGACACACTTAACGCATTAAATAAAATCAGAGTATTCACGATTGCTCTAGCTGTCAGCTCATATGTTATACCAAGCTTACAAATTTACACCATTTATTATATTCCATAAAGAAGATAAGCAGAGCCACATGTATGCCTGCACATTTCTTCACATATAGATGCCTCCATATACTTCAAAGTCAGTTCCAATTTTAAGGCGGTGTGAGGACGTGACACAATGAGCGGAACTCACTGTAAGTGTCAAGAAGTCTTTCGCGCTAGTGTTCGACATCTTACTACAGAATCTATGAAGTTGCGAATATACAGCATATAATTGAGCAAGAAAATAACTTTTAGGATATTTAGAATGTTGTCGTGTCTCCAATGACATCAGCGACGGCTAGTTACGGCGAGTAGAACTTACGTTCTCCTGGAGAATTCGTTCGGGAATGGATAACTTGACAAGTCATCCGTACAGTAAGAACAATCTGAAGGGCGCCTACAGCTGTGTCTAACATAAAGCGTTCAGTTGCTGTCTTTTAAGCGTCAAATACAAATATTTATGTTGTGAAAATGCTTATTATGATACTGAATGTCCATATATATATATATATATATATATATATACACGCCCACGCCCACAGATATATATATATATATATATATATATATATATATATATATATATATGTGTATGTGTGTGTGTGTGCGTGTGTGCGTGTGTGTGTGTGTGTGTGTGTGTGTGTGTGTGTGTGTGTGTGTGTGTGTTTGTGTGTGTGTGTGTGCGTGTGTGTGTGCGCGTTTAAATGCATTCATATAAATTAAACACAAACAGTCAAATAAAGCTCGAAATGGGAGCAATGACACGCCTTTACTGCTGCATATTTAATGCTGTATGTTACGAAGAACGAAGCCGGCTTCGTTCTCTGCAGGAATAAATTTATTAGCAAATATGTTACAACGAAAACAGAAACGCCACTGTTATACGTACCGCCTCCAAAACGTGCCTCTTCGTTTGTCTCTTCCGTTGCAGTGGTGATGGCCATCAAGGCTGCACACACATGGGCAGAAAAGATATCAACAAGAGAAAATCCAAGCGAAGATGAACGTTTTCTTACGAAACCGTAGCTTCATCGATTACTAACATAGAATTCGCAGCCAGCAACATCGCTTTCAGTGAGTGAAGACGAGAGCGTATCCTTTCGTGTCGACATTGATGCAATCACACATCTACAATGTTTGTATATGCAATGTATCGCATAAAATTCTGCGCGGCTGCTGTGTATGTGTATGTGTCCACTGTTGCGGGCTCAGGGAAGACCTTCGGGCGCATTTGCAAAAGGGTTCGGTTTTCTGTACTATCGCTGTGTAATATAAAATACCATGGCGTTTGAGAAGACTCGCTTACCTGTAAGTAATGCAAGGGGCAAGATGGCAGAGGTGAACTTCATCTTTGCAATGAGTCTGAGTTCCTTGCCTGCAAGGGCAAAAGGAAACATACATCTTGTGTTGCTCACGACAATGAGTGAAGAGAGGCCTACAACACGAATTCAAGTGCACCGAAAGGTGATTACTTTTATGCATTTGGCTGCATATATAAAACATTTATATTGCAGTTCTGGCTTAAGATGGCGTGTAAGAATCCTCCTATCCCTAAAGGAAAACGTTCGTAACTTAAGAAGCAGTTCAGTCTGATTATTGTTTTGGAGGAGGACTTTTTCGCACATTTCGTGCTAAGCTGATGAATAGACCCACTTAAGGTAGCATAAGCACGAAACCTATGCAATTTTGAAAATGAGAACTTTCTTTTCAAATGTTACCTCATATTCGTTTTCAATCTATGTCAACTTGTGGCGCTTATGTAATCAAATCCTTGCAGCGACGTGAAAATTCACAGTATAAACACTATAATGTAATTTAGGGGCGTGCGCAGTAGCGAACAATCCTTCATTATTCAACAAAGGATCAGGTTTTACGTGTTGAAACCACAATACGATGATCAGACACTCCATAGTGGCAGAATCCAAATTAATTTCGGCTATCTGAGGCGCCCAATGCACGGTTTCAGGTTGGCTTCCCATTCCCCCCCCCCCCCCCCCCCGTTGTGGCCGCTGTGGAGCTAATAATGGCGAATGCAGGAGAGAATTCTTTGCCTGCCCGCAAAGATATGAGGAACCTACCTGGTGAGACCAAGTGCAATGCGCAGACCAAGTAGTCAACCCAACAACTGCTGCAAGGTTAATGAAGGCCCGACGCTGGGTGCCTTTTAAATCTCTCCTAAGGCCAGAAATTGCGGTACACGTGGAGGAAGTGTTCGACATAGCTGCACAGCGCATGCGCTGGGCACGGGTTAACGCCTTTACTGTCATGGTGTCCATGGCGCGTCTGCTTGGTTTATTATTTAAAGCAATGGATGCTTGCTGAACAATATGTTCAAAAACGGGAAACCGGATACATAACTTTCTTATCGTCATCCTATTTTTATATTCATAAAACATTTGAACTGCGAATAATCTTTGATGTACCTTCCTTCCGAAAAAAAGGACGCGTAGGCCTACCATCTCATAATATGCACTAGGAACAATCTATAGTACATTTTATAACACAGTGATTGCTAACGTCCTAAAATGTTCTTCTGTGGGGCTAAAGAAATCCGTCACAAAGCACACTAATACCAAATGCACAGTAAGGTGATGTCGGGTTAGGTGACGCCATCTCCAGTGTGGACCTGTCTTAAATGTCTTCCATTGTTCAGTGAGCTAGAAGACCAAAGGAAAAAGTAGAATTGTTGCCACTTGTACCAGCTCGCGTAGTTTCTTCTTTCTGGCTTGTACGTTTTTACCCATCCAGGGTCGTTATACGCTTCTTTTTTTTCCTTCCGCTTTCTTATCGCATTCTAACGTTAATATCTATTTGCAATGACAAACTATTTTTCTACACCACTACCTTGCTTATATCCATCAAATACTTTCGTCTCAAAGCAACACCTTGCCTTCTCTCTTGCAAGTTCTGCGATACATCCGTGGAACAGGGAGACTCACCCATTAGCCCCGATCACCTCTCGTTCTCGTTTGGGCTTCAATAATTGCGGGACCGCAATGATGCTGAACATGAAAAGACTACCGGTAAAGCCGTGCTTGCCTGAGCCATGCGGAGTGTACGAATTTTCTGGTTCCTACACTGAAGCGTTTCTATGCTTATCCAACGAGAAAACGTTCCGTCCGTCCGTCCGTCCGTCATGTAAGACGGTCGCTTTCAAGATAGACCTCGCTGCAGCTAGTGACTTAACCTGTTTGGTGCCTGTCGCTTGAACGAGAACTATGCGGCGAGAACACAGCACTCACGGAGCTCTCAGCACACGCCGCACTCTGCCTGTTTCGCAGATCGCTTTCAAGATACAGGCAGGCGCGTTTCTCTCCAACGCTAAGTAAGCGGCGAGAACACAGCGCAGAATTTTAGGGCCAACGCCCTTGTTGTTTTGTTGGCGGTGCCCTTGGCGGTGACCTTGCAGTGAAGTTTCCATCACTTTTTCAGTGACCTTTCCCTTACCTTGTAGGGACGACCTGGCAGAGACCTTGGCGAAACAGTGTCTTGACGAAAAAATAGCCCACGCTGCAAAGAGGGGCTTTGAAAGAAAATTGGAGGACGCGTAAGCTTCGCCTTTAAGAGTGGAACGCGCTAGCATTCAAAGATCCCTGGCTGCTTATCAGGCTTCCCCGCAACTGTGGGTTTTTTTCTCCAACTTCGGCTCGTCGCGCGGCAGTCGAGGAGGCGAGCTCCATCTCGATGGTGTTTTAGCAAGGAAGAAACCGCGGCACGCCGCTGCATGAATTGTATAAATGGTGGAAAAGGGGCTTATTTTTGAGTTTCGGCGCAGGAGAATTGTGTATTCTCCTAAAGTGGAAATACAATTCGATGCTATCACGTCTGTAGGTTGTGGTTAAGCCGTATTTTACGATTCTTCCCACGTATTTTACTTTGAGAAATTCGATTTTGTTCACTAACATCTTCCGCCACTCGGACAGCCTGCGCGGGAGGGGGGGGGGGTTATCATTTCCACCGACACCGGCGATCCCGCGCCCACGCCGACACCGACGCCGGATTTTCGGCGACAAGGGCCCTTAATGACTTGCGCGTTAAAGGATGTGGTAAATTTTGGTCTGGATGGGAATCGACCCGTGCCTCTGCGGTGCTAGCCCAGCACGCTTCTCCGAAGCCACGGCTGCTCCGCAGTTGTGGCTTACTGTAGATGTGCCTAGTGCGTGCCGGATTGGCCACGTCACGTTGTCACAGAGACGCGCTCGTGCCACTCCTCGAGCGTTCATCGTCGTCGTTTTATTCCATGGCTGGCTCTGGTGCCATTGACCATGCCAGCTTTCCTATACTGCCCCTCGAATCGTGCCAGCTCGTATTCGTCGTTGTCTTCTTCCACAGCCGGCAGGCTTTCGGCCTTCACATTCTTTTGCAAACATCCTTACTTTTACAGCGGAGCTGCTAAAGCCTCTCTAGGTTGATCTCGGTGTCGTGCGCAGCATCGCGGAGCTGGGAGAGAGTGAAAGCAGAGCATAGGAGGAGAGGAAGAAAGAGAGACAGACAGAGAGCGAGAGAAATAAATAAATAAAATAAAACGAACTTTCTTGGCGAGGCGGGATTCGAACCCGGGTACTTACGGTCCGAAGGCCAGTGTCATAACCACTGCAATCAATTTCATCCGGCCACAGTTAAGCGGGGGGGGGACAAAGCGCCCATCCCTCTTAATCTAGAAAGGGAGGGTAAACATAATCATAGCGACTATCGCCGTGCACCCCTCCCGTGTTGTGGCTCGTTCTGGTACTCCCTGAAGCGTGACTCCGCGGGGCAGCTTGAGGGGGAGAAACGGCGCTGGATACGAGGGAAAGCGAGGATACTGTTACGTATACGCTTGGCATTCTTAATTGGCTCGGTGAAATTGGCATTATCTTTCATTTATTGGTATAGAGCATAATCCTAGCCTGAAATTCACTCAGGCAAATGTGCTCATACAAGACATGCAATGGATGTATTGATACGGGCCATGGAAGCCTGGGACATTTCATTCGCGGTTGTGTGGCACCCTGCGCAATTCAAAACATGCATTTAATGGAACCATATGGTTGCATTCTAACGATGATTGTAACACAACTTGCTTTGGGCGAGAAAAAGAGAAAATGGGAGCGAGAGAGAGAGAAAGAGAGACACAGAGAGGGAGAGAAAGCAGGAGAGAGAGAAAGAAAGAGAGAGAAAAGGAAGAAAAAAAACAGCCTAAACTTTCTTGGCAAGGCGGGATTGGAAGCCGGGTACTCACGCTCCGAAGGCGAGCATCATGCCCAGTACGCTATACACCCTCGCTTGCAAAGCTCCGCTGCTTCATCGAGATTTCACAAGCGTGGAACTGGTTCAATCTTTTTTCAAGCGAAGCTTGTATTACCTCACAAGTGTCGGTGCCGTTGTAGATGTGACCGCAAAATATCCGCCTCGCGCAAGTCAAAGAAAACGACGGGAAAGGCTAAGAATAGACCGCTGGTGAAACACGTAAGGCGCGCGCCCGTAACACGTGACGGGAGCACCAAATCAGGAGCGGGCGCGCGCCGGGGGAAGGGCAAGGGAAGATCGTCGCGCGCGTTGCATCGGGCTTCCTTTACAGTGCACGCTCGGGAAACGAATGGGAAGGCCTTGAGTTGTTCGGTCGGTGGTGGAACAGGCTGCTTTCGACCAGAAATGCCGTCAACATCGCCAGGAGCAGGCTCGCGCTCGCCGTGCGGGTCCTGCGTTCGAGGCAGCCCAAGCCCAGGCTCGGTTACAGCGGCAAGCAGCCGATAACACGCTAAAATCCCATCTTACCGAAGCCCAGCGTCAACGAAGGGCAGCGAACCCCGAGGCCAAGGAAAATGACACCCAATTTTGATGGTACGACAAGCTTCGCGTGCCGCCCTCTTCCCGGTAAAGGAAGGGCCCACGATTTTTTTAGTGGTCTTACCCCGTCCGCAGGGCATGAAAAGAGCTAGGGTCTGCAAGATCCTACACTCCGAGTCGCGTAGGCAAGCACAGCTTCACTGTTGTCTTTTAACCCTAAAGTTAATCTTCATGGTCCCGGAAGTCTTCAAGGCCAAAGGAAGCGAAGATATTACGTGAAAGCTGAACATAATAAGAGAGATGGATGGATGGATGCAAAACTTTAATGAAAGTCCTGAGGTACGCGAATCAGCGCGCAGCGGGCCGCTCCCACGTTGGGACAGTCAGGCCATGCCCGACCGCCGCATCGTAGGCCCTCTGGACAGCCCATAGTTGCGCCCCGGCATCGGGGCTCTTGATTGCGGAGAGCCACTTGTCCTCATTGATTTGTTCCGTGCCTCGCAACGAGGGGCAACGCCTGATCTATATGGTCTAGGCTAGCGAAGTCATTGCAGTGCCTGCAAGAACTACTGGCATACGTGTCGGGATAAAGCTCCTTTAATAAAGCCGGGCTGGGATAAGAGCCTGTTTGCAATAATCTGAGGGTCAATTCCTGTGCTCTATTTAATTTCTTGTGAGGAAGGGGAAAGTCTCTCCTCCCGAGATCAAAGTGCTGCGCAATTTAGTTATATGTGGTCGGTTGATCTCTGTTCTCCCCCACTGCGGGCCCGCCGGGGAGTTCTCCATGGTCGCGGAAAGCGAGACATCGCACCTTGCTGTGGGCCAGCTCGTTGAGGTTTGTGGGGCCTCCCATGATGGATCCTATGTGAGCGGGGAACCACGTGAGAGTGAGGGTGGCGATGCTTTTGCCGTCGAGGATGCGACAGGCTTCCTTACACACGGCGCCAACCCTGAAGGCGCGGATGGCTGCACTGGAGTCGCTGAAGATATTGTCATGTTTGTCGTCAGGGAGGGCCAAGGCAATGGCCACTTGCTCGGCCGCACATGACGACGTGCTTCGAACCGAAGCTGCGTTAACGGTCGAACCTCTGTGGTTGATCGACACTGCTGTGAAATTTTCGCTGTGGCCATATTGGGCCGCATCAACGAAGCAGCTGCCGCCAGGGAGTTCTGTCGCTCGGCGTAGGAACGCCACGGTTCTGGCCTTCCTTCTTTCCACGTTGCACTCGGGATGCATATTGCGCGGGGCGGGGGATATGATGATGTGGTCTTTCTGCTCTTTCGGAAGGCCCTGGTAGGAGTCTTCGACCTTAGCCGGGGGGACGCCCATCTCTGTTAGGAGCCGTCTGCCCGCCGTGCTGCAAGATAGTCCGAGAATCTGTGCCCTTTCCTGTGCTTCTGCAATTTCTTCCAGTGTATTATGAATACCCAACTGCAAAAGTCGGTCGGTGCGTGTGTAGTTTGGTAGTCCGAGCGCGCTCTTGACCCCCCTCCATATCATGGCATTTAGCTTGTCTCGCTCGGCCCTCTTCCAGACGTGCATGGCCGCTATGTACGAGAAATGGCGTAACAAGAAAGCGTGAAGTAGCCTTATCAGATTCTCTTCGCTCAGGCCTCTCTTTCTGTTAGCTACTCGCTTGATTAGACCGATGACGCAATCCGTCTTCTTTGCTAGTTTGTGAATGGTGATGCTATTTGTGCCCGCCCCTTCGATTCTCATTCCCAAGATTCGAATGAACGCGACTTTGGGAATCTGATCTCCGCACTTGATGTGGAGATTAATGTCGATTTCGGTGGGGGGTCTTTAGTTCTGTGGCTTGCGGCCCTTTCTAGTTGGGCTGTAGAGAAGGAGTTCCGATTTCTTCGGGGAGCACCGGACTCCCGTGTCCGTTAGAAAGCGCTCTGAAGTGTCGATCGTTTCCTGGAGAGCGGCTTCGACTTGTCCGTCACTGCCTCCAGCGCACCAGACAATGATGTCGTGCGCGCAGATCGTGTGACCGATGCCCTAAATCTTGCCTAGGTATCTCGATAGGTCGACCATTGCGATGTTGAAGAGGAGCGGTGAGATGACTGACCCCTGGTGGGTGCCTCTTTCGCTCAGCTCCATTTTCTCTGATTCCAAATCTCCAGCCTCGACGATGGCGCATCGACTGCTCAAGAAAGACCTGACGAAGGCATGGAAGGACGAGCCCAGGTCGAGTTTGGAGATAGCGTCGAGAACGAACTCGTGACGGTGTTATCAAAGGCCTTCTCCAGCTCCAAATGAAGGACGGCTCTCGTGTCCCGAGTGCAGCGTTCCATGATTTTGATATTGATAAGCTTCATGGCGTCCTGGGTGGAAAAGCCTGGCCTGAAACCTGTCATGTTGTGAGGGAAAGGTTCGTGGGTCTCGATACACTCGGCAATTCTGTTATGGATGGCGTGCTCGGCCACCATCCCTACACATGACGTCAGTGAGATGGGGCGGAGGTTGTCCAAGCTCGGCAGTTTACCGGGCTTTGGGATGAGTATGACCTTCGCCACCTTCCATTGTTCCGGTACAATTCCCTCCTCCCACGTGCGATTTATCTCATTTGTGAAAAACTCAACCGATTCGTTCTCTAGGTTTATGAGAGCCTTGTTGCTAATGTGATCCGGGCCGGGTGCCGACCTACCATTGAGGTCGTGTAGGGCGCGGCGGATTTCACTAACCTGGAAAGGCTCGTCCAGCGCGGAGATCGGCTTCTCTTTGTATACCGGGTATGCCGCCTCATCTGCCACAGTTTTGAGCGGCAGGTACTTCTTAGCTAGCCTCTCTAGCACTTCCTCTTCCGGAGACGACTTCTTGGCCTCGTGGAGCGCTTTAGCGAGGACTCTTCTCTGGTTTGACTTGGTGCCGGAGTCGTCGAGCAAGTGTTTGAGAAGATTACACTTGCCTCCCGTGCGCATCTTCCCGTCGATAAGAGAGAGAAAAAAATTATTTACAGAAAGGCAGAGAGGTAGGCCTGAGCTGTAGCTTGCTCTGGCCTGCTACTCCATAAAATATAATAAAAACTCCTACAAAAGTGTTCACAGTCGTCATTGCACACTGCAATCGACACTTTGGCTCAGTGAATGGCTGAACAGCATATTGACGGAAGTACTGACGATGTACGTCTCCGCCAATCAATGCGGTCTTGAGAGAATCCTGCCTTAGGTCACCTTACCCAACAACACTTCCGCTCATAACACCGCTTGTTTGTTGCCATTTTACCGACTGATTCACCCACGGCTACATATACAGTTGCATACCTTGCTACCTCCTAGCGTAAAACCTTCTACGCGTACAAAGTATGCTTGTCAGCGCAGGCTCATGCGACGCGTCAGATTGCCCTTAAACGATTGTATGACTGGAAGAACTCACAGACGGACGCTACTGCCGCTGTTGCAGACACATCTTTTTCACTGGTAGTTATCTCTAATTTCCGTATAGCATGTTGTCGTTTCGGCCTTTCTGAAAATCTTGTATCGCGCTACACGGTACCATATCATGTTTTCGAACGAGAAACCAATGTAAATTATATTATAGTTTACCTAGACAGTGTTTCACTCTAATCTCTGCGATATCTTTGAATTGTCCGCGTCTGCCAGCTCAACCGGCACTTTTACACGAGCTATCATCCTGATTTAAGCTTGCAGAGAGCCATCTGTCACCAGGCGCGGGTCAAAGGTTACCAGCATCTTGTTACGATTATAATAAGACAGTGGCGATCACCAGGACCATGAAATCCGCCATGGCTAATGCACCATAAAATGTAAACAAACAAAAAGCAAATATGCGACTCGCGGGTGTTGCTTTGTATATGCTGCCTGCCTGAATCTGCTAGTCATTTATACGTAATCTTTTAATATATCTCATTGTGCTCATACTTACATAGACATTTCTTAACTTTTTCTGCCCAGACAAGTTACAGTGCAAGTGAGGCAGAACATGCGCGAAAGGTGCGTGAGTTTGCTAAACAATGCAGTTCCGGTTTTGGTAATAAACATATAAAAAATAATAAACAATACCGCAGCAATACGTGTGAGCACTTTGTATCAGTGGGTAATGTGCCGGAGATATTTAGATATGCAGAAGAGCAATTTAAGACATTTTCATTCCTTTTACCACGAAATTTACAAAAACATTTTTCCTATTGCATTTTATGAAAGGATAGGCCTAGTCATTTTTTTTTTTGAAGGTAGGAAGGAAGATACATAAAACCTAAAGCGCAATTCAAATGTTTTATGAACATATAAAAACAGGATGCCGATAAGAAAATTATGTATCCGGTTACCTGTTTCTAAACATATTTGTTCAGCAAGCATTCATCGCTCGAAAGTAAAAACCAACCACAAACAACTTGAACACACGACATCAAAGGCGTTCACCCATGCGCAGCGCCTGCACTAAACAGCTGCGTCGAACTTTTCCGCCACGTGCACCACGATTTCTTGCCTTAGTACATATTTAAAAGACAACGAGCACCGGGCCTTCGTCAACCTTGCAGCAGTTGTTCGGTCAAATACTTGGTCTCCGCCTTGCTTTTAGATTCCTCATGTGGGCTATTCATATCTGTGTGGGAATGCACCGCATTCTCTCCTGCATTTGCTCTATTAATTTCTCCGCAGCTGCCACATTCGGCTAGCATCGAAACTCGAAACAGGCGGTGTGCCGTGCATTGGGTTCACGTAAACAACCTCAAGTGGCCAAACATTATCTTCAGTCTGCCACTATGGCGTGTCGCCTAATTATATTCTTGTTTAGCACGTCAAACCAAATAATTTATGTAATAATTTCGGATTACAGGCCACTGCATGTCCGTTAATTACATTGTAGTGTTTTATCTTCTGCTACATGAATTCATGAAGCACTTTTGTAGCCTAAGCGCCACGTGTTTACAACATTAAAACTAATATTCGGGAACATTCGAAAAGAAAGACCTTGTTTCCAAATTATATAACGTTCAGGTTTGTGATAATTTAAATAAGTCCATTCCACAGCTTACCAAGAAATGTTAAGGAAAGAGTGGTTGCAAAACTGATAATTTGACATTACTGATTCGTAAATTAAGAAGCTTTTTCTGTCAAGGCAGCAGGCGCCTCACGCGCCAACAAAGGCCCGAACTGTTATATAAATGTTTTAAATCTGCATAAAAATGCATAAACGCAATCATCATTCACTGTCCTTGAATTCCTGTTCAGGGCCTCCAAAATCAAAAACGAGGTTGACAGATGTAGTCGCACGTGTAGTATAATGTTATAAACAGGGATATGGTGCATACAAGCTGCTGCCTACCAACTACCCCATCCATTGCCCCCAGAGTCGGTGTCGCCATTTCAACACTTTCAAGATTACCCGACGCATTGCTGCTACACTACTCGAGTCATTCCTTCAACAGTTTTCTTTTCAGCCGCCACCGACAACGACCGCACGTGATCTCACTCTAATAACCTGGTAAATCTTACCTCCTGAGGATGACGAGGCCACCTTTCACGAAGGCAGGTCCTCCTATCGAAACGAGGCCAGCCTTTCTGAAGCACCATATCCCAATTTATAACATTTATACCACGTTCAGGGCCTCTGTACGCTCAGTGCCGTAAGCAACACATGTACGTTTCCCTTGGTCCTTACGGGCAATAAAGGCAGAGTCATTTGTAAGATGAAGGTCACCCCTGGCATCTCGCTCCTTGAAATACTCACGGGTGAGCGAGTGTTGTCAAAGGCCAACGTATTTTCTATTACACACCGATATTGCAGAAAGCAGAATCCTCTTGCAAATGAACAAGAAGTGTTTTTTTTTTCCAGAACACGGAACAGTGGACACCCACTACAGCAGTCTTGCAGAATTGTCTGGAGTACATTGCGTATGCAAACATTGTCAATGTCTGATTCCTTGAATATTGGCACGAAATATTACTTTGTCATCTTCTCCAACTGAAGGCAATCTTACTGGCTGCAAACCCTTTTTGGTGATGGAAAAAGCTATATATTCGTAAAGAAGCGTTCGTTATCGCTTGGTTTTCCTCTTGTTGATATCTTGTCTGTCCATGTGTTTGAAGCGTTGGTGATCATGGCCAGTCCAATGGAAGAAAGGAACGACCAGGCGCGCACCGGAGGCGGTAAGTATAACTACGTGCCGTGTACATGTTGCCTTGACATGGGACGTTAAGGAGAGGGAAGGACATGGCCACTGGATAAAAAGCCTTTTTTATATATGAGCCTTTTTTATCCAGCGGCGGTGGGATGGAGAGTATGCGCGCGGAGCGCTATGCTCGGTAGAAAGAAATAGAAAACGAGAGCGAGTGAGAGAGAGAGATAAAGAAAGAAATTGTAGCAGGACCAACGAAGCAACGCGCAGAGCTTCTGCCGACGTCGTTCGCGTCGCACCGGAGGCGGTAAGTATAACTACGTGCCGTGTACATGTTGCCTTGACATGGGACGTTAAGGAGAGGGAAGGACATGGCCACTGGATAAAAAGATGAGCCTTTTTTATCCAGCGGCGGTGGGATGGAGAGTATGCGCGCGGAGCGCTATGCTCGGTAGAAAGAAATAGAAAACGAGAGCGAGTGAGAGAGAGAGATAAAGAAAGAAATTGTAGCAGGACCAACGAAGCAACGCGCAGAGCTTCTGCCGACGTCGTTCGCGTTTCCCCGCGTTCCCGCCGTACGCGCGCGGTGTCCATGACTGCAGCAGGCACCTCTGGCGGCGGCTCGGCAGGTTTCGACCAGCCACACCCTGGCAAGTGTGAAGGCGCAGCTTGGCCGTGACGTCACCGGGTAGACTAAGCTCGGAGCCGCCGCGTCGACGGCAGAACTCTCGTTGACTCTGTGGCGAGTACATGTAGCCTGGAAATAGTACGACCAAAGAAGATCCGGACACCCGAATAAAGAAGCCGCTCATGTTGAAGCGCGTCGCGCGGCCAAGCGAGAATCCGCGCGTCGGCGAGGAGCCGACTCGGAATACCGTGGCTAGCTGCACTTAGCATTTCCTAGCAAAACTTAGCCAAACCTAGTAAAACCTGAAAGAAGCCAGGTCGATCACCAGCTGTTTACTCCAGACTTGCACCACTCGTGCAAGCTTCGAAATGGAGGCGACGTTTAGCTGCGGCACCAAGTGCCTATTTATGTCAGAGGCTCCGGCAACAGTTACCAACGCCGCACGCATTTTGAGCGAACGCAGGCAAAACGCCGACGGCGTCGACAATAGTTCTGCGTGTTGCCGGTGCTGCTGCATGTCCAAGTTTATACAGCTGATAAAGCTAATATCATTACTCCGTATAGCTCTCTACAAATTTGCTATCGCAATTGATGCTTCGCCTTTCAGGTGAAACTGCGACAACTTTTTTAACGCGTTATGTGTGTCGCAGCATTGCAATTTTTTGATTAGCGAACTGTATACACTGAGGCCCTATGATCCCAGCTGCTTGAGCAGTAATAATATGCCTCAGGATGTTAGTTGATGTGCCTACAAACCGAATCATCTCTGCGCTACAGGTTATCGAACTGGTTGCCCAGACGCGACGCCCGCACCGCTAGCTGCACAGGCCAGGGTTTCCGCCTAGGCGTATGCCTTGTAGTTTTACTGGGTGTCTCTTTGTGCCTATAAGTTTTATTCGAGACGACCATTAGCTAGCATTAAACGTCGCCTACAAGCGTACTCGCTAAATGTGTATTGTTACTGCCTGAGAGTCAAATTTTTACTCATTACAGTACAAGTCAGCTACAAGTAACCGATTACAATTACAACTCGAATCAAAAATGTAATTACAGTTCCTAATTACTGCCTCGTAAAGGTAACTGATCAATCGCTATTACGTTACTTAACCTCCAATTTTTAGTGTCAATCGATTCTTGGCCAGCCCACACCAGAACATCAGAAAAATTGTTTCTGACATGGTCTGGCATCAAATAGAACGGGTCCCATTAAGAAAAATGCCACAGTTTGGTAGTGCCACGCAATGAACATGGAACCTCGCGCCCAAGAGCCGAGCCCCTTAACTATAACAAGAGGTATGAAAATTATGAATAAACTTCAATAATGTGCATGCAGCCCTCGCATATGGAGACACAAAAGTCAGTCAGGGGTCGCTTGCAGCAAAGAATAACACACGCATACACATATTTATATCATCATCATCATCAGCCTATATTTTGTGTCCACTGCAGGACGAAGGCCTCTCCCTGCGATCTCGAATTACCCCTGTCTTTCGCTAGCGTATTCCAACTTGCGCCTGCAAATTTCCTAACTTCATCATCCCATCTGGTTTTCTGCCGACCTAGACTGCGCTTCCCTTCTCTTGGCAACCATTCTGTAACCCCGAATGGTCCACCGGTTATCCATCCTACTGCATTACATGGCCTGCCCAGCTCCATTTCTTCCGCTTAATGTCAACTAGAATATCGGCTATCCCCGTTTGTTCTCTTATCCACACCGCTCTCTTCCTGTCTTTTAACGTTAGTCCTACGATTTTTCGTTCCATCGCTATTTGTGCGGTCCTTCGTGCGCTCATTGTGTGGTCAACATATATATATATATATATATATATATATATATATATATATATATATATATGTTGCGGCCAGTCGTTTTTTTTTCATCCATGTTCATTGCCAATATTCCATCATTTCTATCATTAAATTAGTAAAAACAATTGATTTGCCCTGTGTTTTCCTTGGTGTCATTCTTTGTTGGCTTATTCTTATATGATTATATATATATATATATATATATATTGTAGAGAGGCGCTCTGGTTTTAATTAATCAGAGCGTAGAGTACTGCAGCGAGAGGTTACACAGCTCAGGGCTCAGGCAACACAGGCACAAGGCTTCAACTAACTCATCGTCGTCGTCTTTCTCGAAGCAGTCTATACTGCTCGTTCTTCTTCAGTCCAATATACATATCAGGACTTGTTGCTGGGCTAGTTGGTTCATCTCATTCCGTAGTGTTTAGACGCAACCAAGGAAGGAAAAAAGGATCAGGACAGGAAAGAGCGTCACTTGCAACTAGTTCATTGAAAGCAGACAAGGGTCCAATTTATAGGAGAAGGTGGCCTTATGCGCACGTACATTTGCGCACATAACTCAAAGTTTGCATCATTACCCAATCATATAGTGCAGAAACCAGCGTTCAGTGCTGCGTAAAGCCACAGACGTATCGCTGACACAGATATCACGTTTCATAGCAATGAAATACGCCTCCATTAATTCCCATGAAAGCAATCTTTGCTTTTGCCATGAATGCGGATATGGAAAAAGTCTGCCTCACATGTGCAGGAATCACAGTGCATAGCTAAATGTGCACTAATCTGCGAGCCGTCTTTTCCTTACGAAGCCGTCTCATCCTGTGGAGCCGTAGGTACTTTGTATCTACTGGCCACTGATTGTGGGCCACTTTATGCATGCACAGAACAAACTAGGCCTTTTTCCCACTAACCCTTCAATTTTTGACAACTGCGACCATGCAAATTTTGTGAGAGCAAGACCTCACCTCGTTGGTGAGGTCTTGCTCCCACAGGAAAGCTTTAACTGTGAGGTTGCACGGCTGAGATCAGCCGGATACCCATGTTCTATCATGGTCGCAGTTGCTCCTTCAAAAATTGAAGGGTTAGTGCCTCGGTTGTTCCGTACATGTTCCGTGGCCATTAGGTACAAAGTACCTCGGCTCCACATTGCTAGCTCCCGCGCATCTCAGACCCGTAGAAGTTGACCCGCTCATACAAGGCCGTATGTGTACAATTCCGCTTGATTGCCGCATCGGCCAGACAGGCCGTTGCATGATAGGGCAAGGGAACACGAGCTTCTATCAAGAATAAGATTAGCGCACATACCTATTCACTGCGATTCCTGCACATGTGAGGCAGACTTTTTCAATATCCGCATTCTTGGCAAAAGCAAAGATTCCCTGGCACGGGAATTAATAGAGGCGTATTTCATTGCTATGAAACGTGACATCTGTGTCAGCGATAAGTCTGTGGCTTTACGCAGCACTGAATGCCAGTTTCTGTACTATATGACTGGGCAATGATGCAAACTTTGAGTTATGTGCGCATAGGCCACCTTCTCCTATAAATTGGACACTTCCTTTCAATGAACTAGTTGCAAGTGACGCTCTTTCCTGTCCTTATCCTTTTTTCCTTTTGGTTGCGCCTAAACACTACAAAATATATATATATATATATATATATATATATATATATATATGTGTGTGTGTGTGTGTGTGTGTGTGTGTGTGTGTGTGTGTGTGTGTGTGTGTGTGTCAAGTGCGGTTTGTGCATATAGGCTCCCGTTGCGCTTTCTCGACCCAGGGAGAACCAGCAGTGGCACGAATTCTCGGAGCGCCGTCTTTTCCTTACGAAGCCGTCTTTTCCTTATCTTAATCCTTACGAAGCTGCGAGCCGTCTTTTCATCAACCAGTCAATATGATGGTGGCTAAAATATACACCAGCAAAATTCCTGTCACAGCCCCGCTTTATAACTTTTAGATTGCTCGCTGTTCCGTAATTATCACATTGGCTCAATTTATCTCTGTGTAAATCCAGCCGCATGATGTGTATTTTACATATTACACTCATGTTTGACATTTAAAGGATAGTAAGAGGCTGCAGTATATAATACAGTCAGGTGAAGACGCCTTCCAGTTCGATCATACAATGCTCATGATTTCAAAAATGTCGCATTTAAAAAACATTTCCTTAGAACAGCGCACATTTTTATAGCTGAAAACTTGTTCTAAAAATACTTTGAACTGAGCAATATGTTGTGTTTCTTCTGTAATAAACTTACACCGTCGCATTTTCAAACTGCCTGGTATATGTAAATTTGGTTGTTCTTTCTTTTTTTACAACATCAAGAAGGCGCAAAGCATACATGTAGCTCCTAATCCTAATTACGCAATGTCAGAACGCATCATGCCTACGCAAACTGTCTGCTTTTAAGTCTATCTAAAAGTACCAGGCGAAATACTGTTTCGAGGTAACCCCTTTTGCTGCCCGCAAAGGAGCTGTTTCATTCTTAAAGCTTTTCTGTCGATCGGTTCAACATAACAAAATATGCGGAGCGTATTCTTGATCAATCACGCTAGGCATATCTGTCTAAATGAACATCGGTTGGCTATGGTTGTTTTGAGAATGCGTGTTGGCATAGTGAGGCGTCCCGCCAAAACCCATGTCACGTAGAGTCGAATACATAGTCAAACTTGCCCACTGAAGGTACTGTTACCTTGCTTCTTTTTGCACTAGGGTTTATGTCCCGGAAGGCTTTAATTCGATTAACTGCTCGAAAATCACATAAGCCGGATTCCTTATTTCCGCCTGAAAAGTCACAAATTTAAAAAAAATTACACCATCTTCCCGTAGGGGAACCCTGAGTAGTATGCGAAGCAGCCATGGGGTCGAGTCAAGTTCCCATTAGTTTTCAGGTCGGCCTGTCGCCGTTGCCGTTTCGTGGCAGCGGCTCGAGCCCTCTTCTCCGCGGCGCTGTCCACGGCGCTGACAGTGGTGTTGACGCTGGCGCTTTCCGTGGCACTCATCGAGGCGTTGCGGCAGGAGAATGAGAGGACGAAGTGAATGATGATGAGTGAGCGAAGCACCTGGAGATCATTCGAGCAAAACCCCGGAAGCGTTCTCCGGAAGCCGGAAGATGGCTTCTCGGAACCAGAAGCGTAACCGGAAGTGGAACCGGAAGTGGAACCCGAAGTGGACGCCGCACGGTGGAGGGAGGGAGGGAGTGACATAGCCCCGAGCATAATATGCTTCGCATCTAAAATATATTTTGGGATTTACGATCCAAAACCAAGATATGAATGTGAGACGCGCCGTACTGGGGGACTCCGGATTAATTTTCTCCGCCTGGGGTTCTGTAACCTACACCCGAGGCACGGTACACGGGCGCTTCTGCATTTCACCCCCATCTCAATGCTGCCGCCGTGGCCGGGATTTGACCCGTCAATGTCGCGCTTACCATCACAACGCCATAGCCATTGGGACCTCACGACGGACACCAAACCAATCAGCTTTGAGAAGGGCACGGGGTAAACGCCTAACCACTGAGGAAGCAAGGCAGCAACAGCAAGCGAATTGACCGGCGTCGTGTCTCTCGCATCAACGCGATCTAAGCCGCGAAAACACAGTGCGTGGTGGACTCTGCCCTCGTCACAGATGGCTTTCAAGTTACAGCAGCCCGGGGGGGGGGGGGGGGGGCTGGGTAGAACGGGTGCGCCCTCCCTACCCTCCCCCGGGGTTATGCGTGCGACGGAAGATGGCGCTCTTCCTTCGAGCTTTCCTTCGTTGCGTGCGGGTGATTGAGTCGCAATCGCCGACCCACCGTCGCAAGCTTTCACTCACACATACAACACGCGGCACCGATTTTATCGCCCTTGGACTTAATACGGCGCCTCACGGCGATGCCGACGGCGACAATAGAAATGAGCCTGGAGTGACCGTATTATTGCTGCCGCAATAAAATAGGGCCCTTCTAGACAAAATCAACCTAAAAAATGCAGTACAAGCTACATTACACGCTCCAGTGACGAGAGCCACGTTGTGGGCCGAAAAGCGAAACAAGCAATTCCACAGAATCCAGCTCACGATATGCGCCGAGTTTGCTTAGTGGCTTTGCCGCTGCGTTGCTAAGCACGATGACGTGGCATCAAATGCCGGTGATGGTGGCGGTTTTCCATGGACAGGGAGTGCAAAAACGCTCTTGTACTGTTTACTGGGTGCACATTAAAGAACTCCTAGTGGTTGAATCTAATCCACAATCCCCGCCTATGGCGTGCCTCATAATCATACTGTGGTTTTGGCGCGTAAAACCCATGAACCAAATTTTTTTTCTCACGATGACAGTAGATACCAACACATTTGGCACCGAACTAACTTAGCGACACAACGTATTGCCATCGCTGAGACGAGTTATGTATGAGGTCTCTACTGCAGCGGAACTACTCCTTCGTGCTAAATGTGTTACACTCGGTGCCACTAGTGGCGCCGCCGCGAAGCTTGAGCATGGCATTCGATATCAATGGCACATCGATGCGTGCGAACACTCAGAAATGCGTCTTATGATGACCGGGCTCCTTGTGCTTCTTTCGGACAAACTGCGCCACCTAGTGGAACTGCCGAGAAATCCGCGTGGCCTCCGAGCCGAGGCTTCCCACCAGTGGTGAGCTATTTCATGTTAAACAACGTCAAGTGCTCAGGAGTGTAATATTATCACGTCTGCCTCCTCTGGAGCGACGTTCAAAACCGCAGACATAGTGCCGCCACTTCTGGATTGACAAATGTGTGCGCATTTAAAAAATAAGTAGCAGCGTTCATCCACAAATGCAGGCAATGTTTGAATGAATAGCTCGAGAGAAGGGGCCGGCCTAAAGCACATCTCTTTTTCTTTCGTTCTCTGGTGAAAACAATTGTAAGTTACAGTTAGCGCAAGAATTGTTTAAGTCATTTTTGCTTCGATATCCAGACTGCTCCAAAATCAAAATTTATGGACTCCAAGCTACTGCAAAATTAAATATTTGCTCAACAAAGAATTGCTCTAAAATTTCTTTGAGCAGTCCCAAGCCTACGAAATAAATGCTTGCCATGGCGGCAGCATTTGGTGGTAATGCAAAAAGCTTGTGAATCGAGACAGGAGCATGTTGAAGAACCCCAGGTGGTTAAAATAGGTCGGGAGTTTTGCATTGCGCTTAGCTTTCTACTACGCGCGGTCGGTGCAGAGCCTATTGCATAAACTATTACCATCAGGGCAGTGAATATTATCCATAAGAAATGTTAAAGGGCTCAGAACCAATATCTCCGGTACAGCTGAAGTGGCAAGAACCATAGAGGACTCATAATCTTCATCGTAGACTTATTGTAAGATGTTGGGCAGGAAGCACTGAATCTGGCTTGGGATATTTGAATGAAAACTGAGTTTGGTCGTTTTTAGAAAAGTAGGTTGTGTGATACAGTGTAGAAAGGTTTAGTGTAATTTAAAAATCTACAATAAATTGTGCAATTTATCCTCAAAAGTACCACTTTCGCGCTGCCTATTTCCTTTAGGCCAAAGATGGAGGAACGAAATGGCCAAATCTATAGCATTTTATTAACCGTTCACAAAATCTTCGCTTCCCATTGGTTCTGACATGTGCGTTATATGTGTATACTTTTTCGTGACTGTATTTTTTCTGCTCCCTTGTATTGAGATATTGTTGTGACCAGATATTTTACTGCAGGTAGAAGAAGTATACCGATATGTCCGGCGTGGTTGCTGGAGTATTGCTTCGGCTAGTGAGAGCAGTGAAGTTTATGTCTTAGCAAGGAATGACAGTTTGAAAGAGGGCACTGTATAGTCCGCGTGTGGGCATGCTTTATTGCAATCATTGGGCAGCATGGTAACACACTAGAGGCACGTACATATTATCAGTAGGTTGCAGATTCCCAAGTTGAAGCCATGTTGCTTGCAGCTCCTGGAGCAGGAACTCAAATCTGGGCATCCGCTTCCAAGACCTGCTGAGATGTAATGTGCCAGTGGCCGGTGAATTCACTTACCCCTTTCTATTGGGTATTATCGCTAAACCTACAGCGGCTCTGACCTAATTGTGCATAGAAAGGGTTCACATGCAAATGAAATTATTCTCTTTACAAAAAATGGCCAAGGTGAACAACTTATTTACCGTTTACAGTATAATACAAATATATCGCGCGATAACTTAATATAACCAATTCATGGCTTCTCACTAACTTTTAGCGGTGAGGGACACATCGGAACATAGTGGGGAAGGTGGTAATTGAACTAGAAATTATTTTGTGTGTCAGCGCATACTCTCACCGATCCCGCCAGCCCTCGACGCTACAAGAACGTTAACGTGCCCCTGTGGTAATATTGAAATGGCAAGCCTCTACATGAATAACCAAATGACACACCACATAATAACGGTGGTCACACTTCCAAATGGTGCCATATATATATATATATATATTATATATATATATATTCTAAACAGCTTCTGTTCATAATGGCACGTATTGAGTGACGAACAAAAAAGTTGTAGTTTCACCCGAAAGGCGACGCATTGATTGTGATATGAAATAGTTATACAGCTGCAGAATTATTACAAATATTAGTTCCAAGAGCCCTTGAAAGTGCTGTTAACGTTCTTATACTGCATACATTATCAAGCCTGGTGTCACGCGCGCATAGGCAAACTCAATGATCACGGACAATCACTATAAGCACGCTGACATCATGAGAAGCAGCAGCAGCAGCGAGCTCTTTGCGCTTCTCCTTGCTTCAACGCGAATTGGGCGCATCAGAACACAGCACCCACAATGCCACCAGCTATCTCCGGTTGCTATAACTTTGCACCCATTCAGATTACCTCCACGATACGGCGCGCGCGGCGGCATTATGCAGCTGTGGCCGGAGTAGAAGAGGTGACGCGCCCTTAACATGCAACCTCCACCCCCCCCCCCCTTTCCTCCTAGCACGCACACATCTCCCTGCTCCCCCTTCCCGCGCTTGACAGGATGGCGTGAATCCTCCTCATCCCTCTCCCTTGCACGCCAGAGCTCATCCTTATCGGCTCACCCTCGCGCGCTTTCCCTGCACCTACAGTATATGGAGCGCGGTCACTGATCTTATCGCACTTGGCCTTTATACGGAATATCACGGCTGCGCTGCCAGTGATGGCCATGGTGGAAATCAGCCTGGAGTGTCCATGCAATTCGTATCGCAATAATTATCGTATCGCAGAACTTTAACAGTTTAATTAAGTGTGTGCGTAGTATTTCCCAAAAGCACTTCGTATACTTCGGATTCCAAGTTAACTCTGATCGAAGAAAGCGTGTAATAGACTACTGAACACAATGGGGAGCGCACATGAGCGTCTAAGCAGTGAAAGTTTCGCAAACGTAGCTTTATCAAACAAGCTACATGATCGTTGGCCATGGGCTTCAAAGTGAGCATGTAAATACTATGCCCTTCGAAACTGGCGGTTCTCAACCGACGACACTGAACCGGCGCAGCTTGCTACGTCTAGTCGCCCCTTCAGCTCGCTCGTGGCCCCGCCACGGTGGCTCAGTGGCTAAGGCGTTGCGCTGCTCTACACGAGGTCACGGGATCGAATCCCGGCCGCGGCGGCTGCATTTCGATGGAAGCGAAATGCAAGAACGCCCCTGTGCTTGCGTTGTAGTGCACCTTAAAGAACCCCAGGTGGTGAAAATTAATCCGGAGCCCTCCACTACGGCGTGCCTCATGATCAGAACTGGTTTTGGCACGCAAAAACCCAGAAAAAAGAAACGAGTGCCTTCGATCAAACAATTGACAACTATATGGTGTAATTACGGCGAGCACCCCTTAATCGTGGCTACAGTATATACTGCAACTATTTTTCCTGATTATACGATTTCTCGCTGACACTATCCAATTCTTAGTTAAATAATCTTTCCAGTTTAGGTCTCCTGCTAAGGAAATACTCGCATGTGTTTTTCAACATCGTCTTGTCTTGAACCTGCACAAATAGAAACTATGACCTTTAAACAATGGCAAAGCGTGTTCTTACCACGGACAGATTTGATTCCGTGAGGGCACTGGGCGACTGTATTCAGGCGAAGGTATATGAATGTTCAGAAATATATGCGGTAAGTATATTCTTACCTTTCAATAAAATGGGGACTGAGAAACCGTGATCGGGACGGTCTTGTTTGGCAAGCAGGACGTACAGTCAATTATTTCATTGAATCTTTCACTGCTGCATTCGATGTGTAAGATTGAGGAGCAGCTGGCGTGACATTACGGAACGTCAGCAACCCAACCACCTTAACCAGCGGTTTCAATACCCTAGCATTGTTAGGGTACTTCACGTGAAAGACATTCGGGGCCAAATATCTATGTATGCTCGTGTCTAATCGTTTTCCCACCAACCTGGGTCGCTGTGTAGTTCGTGGTCGAATGACTAGAGCAACGAGCTACTGTGCTCAGAAACATAATTCAAAATCGAGCGTCGGACCAACTTGACTCACTATGTTGCGAAGAGTACATACGTGCCAACCTTCAACGAGCCTCTTTCCCACCTACTTAGGTCACTGCAGATGCAGAACTGAGTACGTACTGCTATTCAACGAAATTCTTTGACGCCGACTTGGAGCACTAGCTATGTTCCAATCTCTCCTGCGCTGGTCTTCAATTGAACATCTTTTATGCTCACTTGGGTCGCTGGGTATGTGCCAGTATGTGTGTGGCACACCACATTGACAAGAAATGTCGTTGATATTTCCAAGACGCTGGGAGTAATCAAACCCTCATCACACGGGTTCCTCAATGACAGCAACCCGACGCTTTAGCAGAGCTCGCCCGCCACGAATGCACTGTCTATGGGCCGCTTTTCAAGAACGTCTTTCACGCCAACGCTTTAGCAAGCTGTGTTATGAATGCACTGGGCATGTGCGGCTCTTCAATGAGCCTATGGCCAACTAGCTTCACTGCGTATGTGGCACTGGGTGTGCAGCAAGTGGCAGAATAGTTCTCAGCGTTTATGCACACCAGCGCGCCACGTTTTTCGTCTCGGAGACGACGCACGAAATACACGGCAGCGTCCCTGTCTGCGCAACGTGTTTACGCAGAAGCGAGAGAGCCGCCCGGCTGTCACATGACGCGTATCTCTGGGTTCGCACACGCACCATCGCGCCATGCATTTTGAACACCATGCGCAGGCTAAATGGTGGCTTAGGTAGATAGCACCGAGTGTTCTTAGAAAACCACGAAAGAGGAGTGTCGCTACCAGTAAACACCTCATAACTTGTGTTGGTGGTGGCAATACATTTTCACTAAACTGGTTCGATTATAAACGCATTACCGTCAACAGCAAGTTGGAATCAGCTAGTTCAAAAATTTGAGATCGCAGGTAGAGGCCTTCGTCCTGAAGTGGACATAAATATAGCCTGATGATGATGATGATGACCATCGACAGTCGTAGTTGAGATGTTCACTTCTGATTTTTCGTGTGACATTCTTGTGTCTTTTTGTAAGTGTCTGACAATGTATATGAAGCAAGCGAGTGATTTATTAAGGCGAAAGCCTTATATGTCTCATTAGTCGACCTTGAGCGAAAACACGTCGACGACACGAAAGGTACAAAAACGCTACGAACCCTCGACATTTAGTGGGAGTCGAATCCAGGTCATTTGGTGTTATTTAGGGCAACGAACCTTCGATATTTGGTGGGAGTCGAACCCTCGACCTTGGTAATTCGGAGGGATGACTATGCGAAATACATAAGCGCAATAAGAGGGATTACTAAGCAAATTAAGAGGATGAGTAAGCGAATTAAGCGGATGAGTCAGCGAACTAAGAGGAAGCGTATGTCAAATAAGAGAGATGACTAAGCGAAGTAGACTAAGCGAATTAAGGGGCATGTGTACGTCATCGGTCCGTCTTTAATGCATCGGCACTTGGGCTTACGCCTCCAAGTCGTCTTAGGGATTACATAAGAGACCCTGTGAATGTTTATCCTTTAAAAGTACTATATTTAGTTTAAAACAATGTGCAATCACGTTTGCATGAAAAAAAACGTGATTGAGAGTGAATCATAGAGAGCTGTACCTATGTAAGTGTCTCTAAACCGTTTTTGTTATGGGGGCGCATCGCTTCTGATATATGTTTGGACTGCTCATAATTGGTACCCATTTATAATTGGAACCCATCTGCTTATAATTCTACAGTTACGCACCCGCAATCGAGAGTTACGACTGACATCACCCCATCTTTTTTCTATAGGAGTCATACACTATAAAGCTTGATTGTATTGCGTTTTATTCGTATAAAGCAAAACACACAGTTGCAACTGTAGCATGTAATGCAATGCATACAATTCCTAACCGTTTCGTTAACTAAAGTAACGCAGTACACTACTAGAACGAAACCTCATAAGAATGTAGAGATTTGATGACATGTACAAACGGTTCAATTTAGCATTGTGATGCTACATGTTATCCATACGTTGGAGACCTGTAGTTCCAGCTCATATGCACTGAAAATGTCTACATAGCACACATTCATGATACTTCTCTACTTACTGAGTCCTAGTTGGGGCTGCTGAGCGAGCCTTGCCTCAGTCGCACTTGTCATAGCCAGGAAAGCTGCACGTATATCATGCACAGGGTATCAATAGGAGCAAAGTAGTGAAGACGTTGAGATTACTGCATTACGTTTCCCCTGCAAAGCTAAAAGTGTAGTTGCTAATAGGCGCAGGCAGCAGACGTACAACCAGTGAGGAGTAGAAGCCTAAGAGCCCATGAAATGATGCGATTTCACAACCGGGAAACTATAGGACAGAAAGAACCGAAACCAAAACAACCTATAACATGTTTTCCGAACGGAATCTTACTTCTTGAAAGCAGCAGATGTATCACTCATGCATATTAAAATGACTGCGCCAATACATGTTACGGAGATACTGCGCGCACGAGAATAGTGGGCGTGCATTTTCGGCCTAATTGTTATAGCTCCGAGCTTTCATCTGAGCATCGCAGATATTGATTTTTTCTTTATTGTTGAAGGCGCCCGAAACAAGGCGAATTAGGACCGTATCTAGCATAAAGTGCCCGGTGTAGGGCAAAGGATACCTCACATAACATAGGGTGTTCTTCTTGGAGTTACTATTTAATTTAAATATATGCGTGGTATGTAACACAATTCTACTTCTTACACAGGATTTATTTATACGCCAGGCATAGTTGTATAAAAATTGTAGTTCTGAGTCGACTGCTTCCCAAAACGTCATTCATTAGTTTTACCTAAACACTTCAAAGTGCGTACTGCAATTAACTAATGATTGCAGGCAAGTCCGTAAGGTAAATTGTGAGAATGACGCCGGTTTTAAATAAGAGTTTCCAAAGTGCGCTACTAACTGCATTCATGTGTAGTTAGTTTCAATCATCAATGCACAAAAGTGCTTTTTTTTTTCAAGTCGAACAACAGTAAATCTTTACCTTAACTCAGATAGCACTTATGAAAAACAGATGCTGGTTTCAAAATTTGTTCAAAGGGGATGTGCCTTCTCAATTCCTCCTCTACTTCTTCCGCATGGGCGCCGGTCAGTTCTTATCTCCAGAAAATCTATCCTCCGGTGGGCCACGCAGTCCTTTATCCATCCCCGCGCAAATCTGCTTCCTGCGCCAGAATCTTTCTCAGGTGCAGCAATTTCCTCTTCGGAGACTTCAGGCCGGGGCGGCTTTTACACCAGCCGTAATTATTATGGAATTCGACTTCACATTATTGGGACCAATAATGCGAAGTCGAATTCCATTGTGCGCAGCGTTCTGCTCCAGCGTCGGCATCGGATGCCCATAATTTGCTTTTGAAGTGCGCTGGGACAAAGACAGTCCGTGAAAGGGTACTTAGACGTGTGAGTATAAGAAGTGACCAACCTGAAGGCAATGAAAGATTCCTACACGTTCTATAAGCCGCTTTTGTTGTGTGTACATAAAAGTGGCCTTCATGTTTAGATTTATTTGATGGTAAAGTTATGCCGCACTGCAACCCATGCAAACAAGATACAAAGTTGGCCTTTGCAATTTGTGCGCTAAAGTAATTGGTTCACAATTGCTGCAGTAATATTTTGTGGGTAGGTAATACGTATTTTGATTTATTTAGCAAGTTATGTCCGCATCTTCAAGTAATTGAGACAAATAAGTAGATTTCATCTACACGTTAGATGTGTTTTTTTAAATCTGGTTACGGTTGACAAACAGCAGGTATATCGTGCAAAGAAACAAATGCTATGGTGTAGCTCAAATAAAGCATACCAAAGTAAATAACAACCGTGAATGCTTTCTTTCAAACGCGCTGTACACTCAGCCGGTGTAGCCCCCTCTTAAATAATACTAAAATTATCGCCGACCACAAAACAGAATATATGCTACACTAACATTGGAAGCTTCAGTAATAGGTATGACATCAGCTGAATAGGTAACACATCGGCTGTTGTGCTGGGAGAACCGGGTTCAAAAACAACCATTGCACCAACTTGGCTAACTGAGTACGTAAATTTGGATGTGCTTTTCAGTGAAACTCATTGGCGCCAACTTTGGTCACTAGGTACAAGTCGCTGTGTAAGTGCCACTCTTCATTGAACTTCTTTTATGCCAGACAGACAGACAAAGAACTTTTATTCAGGTCCTGAGGCTTAGCTGTCATCTTAGCTACCAGGTTATTTGCCACTAGATATGATCCGCTCTTCAATAAACCCTCTTCACTCCAACTTGGGCCACTGGTTACTGTCACTGGGTGTGTGACACAGTTCAAGAAACCTCACTGATTCCAACATGCGTCACGGAGTATATGTCACCGGTTATATGCCGCCTTTCATTTTCACTGCACAAAGCATTAGTGAGTGAGATAACTTTATTTGGAATCCGGCGATTGGGAGGTCAGAGCCTAGAGCCGCCTAGATGGCCGCCGGGGGCTGTTGCTCCTGCAAGGCCTCCATGGCTCGCTGGATGGCCAAAAGTTGGTGATTGAGTTCTGAGCTGACCAGCGTGGCCATGTAGATTTTCCGGGGAGAGTGACATTTTATCTTAATATATTTTACTTCCCCACTACTTGTGTTGAACAGCAGCTCTAGCAGACTTGCATAATTTGCATGTATCGCCCGCGTATATCTCGGGGTAGAAAGTCTAATTGTACGGGACTCTTATAGGTTTCTGTTTGAAATCGCCTCCAAGTAACGAACTCAACTAGGCTCAGTTTACTGTGAGCCGGTAGTAATATTCTCTTTAACTTTGTATAAAATTTGGTAATATCGTTAAATCTTGTTAATCTGTCATTTTCTCCCCATATCTCCTCCTCCGCGTTCCCTTGAGCGATGGAAGTCAATCCTTGCTCAGCTCGGCGAGTGAGACCTAGAGCTTCGCGGTGTGCTACCTCGTTGGGGTTGATTGCGTGAATGCCTGGAGTCGTATGCACTGGGAACCAGAGCAATTGCCTGCCGTTGTTCTCCACGTTAGATAATATTGCTTTGTTGACTCTGATGATTGTCCACGCCTCAGGAGAGATCCCACCTTTAGCATAGTTTCTAATGGCCAACTGAGAATCGCAAATTATGTATTGAGCATTCGTGGAGACCAGTGCTACTGCACTGGCTACCTCCTCTGCGGTCTCGGAATGTTTGGTATTAACTGACACGCTTTAAGGGGTTTTTGGGTGTGATCTACGACTGCTGCCAAGTAGCCACATCGGTGTGTGTATACAGCGGCGTCTACGATGGTTGCTCTGTCATCTTACCCATAGCTTTGGATCATTTCCTCTGCTCTACTCATGCGTCGGCCCTTTTTGTAACCTGAATGTATGTTCTTTGGTATATTTTGTACTAGAAATTTGTCACAAAATTCTCTCGTTATCGTCCTCTTTTCACCGTCATGCTATCAAAAATTTCCCACCAACCATACGATAGACTGCTAATAGTAATAATGTCGCCAATAATATCTAAAGGTTAGCCGTAGCACCATTTTTTTATATTGCGATCCATTTGACAGACTCTAGGCGCGTCACAAATACATAACTTGTTGATAATCAAACTGCGTGTCTACATGTATTTATATGCCTACTTTCGAGAAATAAAAATTATACGGAAGTCAGTGTTTTTCATCGTATCGTTTCTTTCTGTCCTCGTCTAGATTCCGCACTGCATTTTGCCTCAACTATCAATGAAAACACACCAAAAGCTAGATTGTTGTAGAGACCTCCTGGGTCTCACTTTCAGCGTACATCATATTTGTTGCTTCAGGACAGCTCTGAATTAGAATAGAACATGCTTGAAGTAGGCTGCGTGCGTGGCGTTTGGCATCAGTTCTGGAGTTTATTATCACGACAACAATATTGCATGCCGCGACCTACTCACCTGTTGAAACTACAAGGAACCAAATGCAAAGACCGAACTTCATCTTGGGAATCCAGATGACCTTGGTACCTGTGTTGTCGAAAGTGAGTTGTCATAAGCGATCAGAAGCTGAAGAAAACTGAGCTACATGCTTTTTCATGTGGTCGGTTCAAAGAAACAGTTTCAGAATAAGTTCAATTCCATTCAAACGAGTCGCCTTTTCTCATCTCTCTGAAGTGGATGTCGATTTTTAGTTGCGGACCTCTAAATATTTAGATTTTTTCTCGGCGGTAATACTGGTTGTGTACTTATAAACAGCAACACATGCTACGGTTGTATTTTTAATCTGTAAGCTTGATGTTGCGAGTTAATCTGGCAGATGGGGTTCGCGTTCACACTAATAAAGACAGGAACATACAGTGGTGTGATGAAGCGAGAATGCTCGAGAAAGAAGTATGCCTTCACTTGCAAAGCTCTGAGGTTTCTTAAGCTGTCGCTCCCGGATACCTGAAGAGAGAGGCCGAGGAGATTGACATGGTGGACACCGGATAAACTTGAGAAAAAATCGCGCTTGCCATTGTTCTTCACTTACACTCACACATGCAGCCACGATAATCGTGCACTGAAACCCTAGAACATCGCGAATCACATACTAAATACATTTTTATAGAACACCGGCTTCCAGTACACCGTTTCCCGCTGTAACAGTAGCTAAAAAAGAACCATAGTTGACTCCCAACGTTACTCCTAGTACTTTTTGTCCATTGTTCCTACCTTGTGACCGACAAAACGTGCAACCTTCTAACAGTGAATATAGGCGAGCTGCGTTTTTTAAAATAGGATTTATGTAAATGAAGCGTAGGTTCGTCTTCCCCATGTGAGTAGTCTCTAGAAGCGATGTAGCAACATGTGCCTTGCAGCCATAGTTGAAATCCGTGCTAGTTGCTAATTACTGTGCTCCGGAGTAGACTGTACGTAACTGAGCAACGTCTTGATTTCCGTCATAAATTTTTGAGGCGACACGGAGATGGTGCCCGTCAACGCGGATGTGCAGCGAATAATAGATCTGACACAAATGGAACGAGGGCCCAAGTGCAATTGGATGAGGGGTGGGTTAAACTGATGAGTCTACAGAAACTGCACAATGTGAAAACTTAGTGAACTGGTTTGCCAGCACACCAGACAGATTATTTACGCCGTCACGACCGGTGCGCGTCAGTCAGAGTGGGTACAGTGACAGCTGCTTGCTGTTTCTTGTCTATAGGGTGAAGCAGAAGAGATCGACCGCAACATTGATAAAAGAAAATGTTAGTCACCCTCACCGAGTACAACTCAACAGCCAGCCACACAGCACCACCCTCGAGGCCTTGTGCTTATATACTCGTACACCAGTGGTAATACTTATATATTCGTACGCCAGTTATGTGCTAAGAAAAATATTGATGATGGGCTGAGTGCACATTCACACACCATTACTTTCTTGAATCGCACACATTTACTGACTGATGGATAGTGCGAGTAGGTGGTTACCTCCTTAACAACGTAACAGTGGCCCACACAGTCGACTTTGCATTGCGGTTTTGTTGTCAGCAAGCCAAAGTAGCATTAAAGCAACTTTATTGTGTAGTTTGCTCCATAGCGTTACAAACTTTCCTTCACTCAAAGATAATCCACTGTGGTCAAACACTGTGTTGCCTACTTTTGGCCATTTATTGCGGACGCACGCATGTCGGCCGTGTGATATCATACAGAACTTTTAAATATCCTGATGCGGACATCGCCCTAAAACATGATTGGCAGTGTTACTTAAAATCTGTGGTTTGTGTTCTGAAAAACTGTGTGTGTGCGGGAGAGAGGGAATATATTTACGTTCCGAGTCCTTCAAACACATTATCTAAATCCCTTCATGAGTGATTCTACCAGCGGCAGTTCTTACTGCTATCATGTGCTGTGAACAACAGTGACATTGTGCATGCGCTGTTTCCTTTTTTCTAATAGCTTCTTATCATTCACGTCCCATTCCCCCACTGTTAATGTAGGGTGGCAAACAGCACCTTTTTGTGGTTAACCTCGCCATCTTTCCTTTCTCTCATCTGCCTCCCCCTCGCTTACTTGTCATCAACGCAACGACAATTTGAAGCCCCGCATTGAAAGTACGAAGTTTCACAATTCTATCGATCAATTTAGTCTAGAAGTACCGAATGTCGTCCACGCATTGAAGCCAAGCTGTAATAATATTATTAGTGCTGCATAGGGGATAGAAGGTCGTAGAAGCACTAGCGAATATTAAATAAAATTCTTCCCGGCTCATTTTTTCCAAGTAACGTTCCACTGACTCATCAATTGACCTAATGAAAGCACGGCCTTAAAATATTGCACCTCAGCAAGAAAATACACAGGTGTGTGTTTATTATTTTTTGAAACTGACAAGTGATCGTGCGGTCTTGAACCGTATGTCCAACCATTACCCGACAGATGCACAAGGCAGTGACACGCTCATTCTGTAACACCACACGCCGTCAAGACAAATCCTTCCCAGCTGTAATTTTTTTTATGAAATATACAGTAGCAAAGTCAGCTCCAACTGATGTCACTGACCAGAAGCAATAATAGAGCGACCAGTGTTTCCACTCAGCAATGTTTTGTTCTGGTTTGACGGTTAAGTATTCACAATCCAACCTTGTCTATAAATTGTGTCCTCTATTCTGAACAGTTTCGCTTTCACATTTTCCAATTTTCGAAACGTTTCCCATTAGTACAATTGTTTTTCATTTAGCAACAGTCAAATAAGCAATGTTTTGTTGTACTTTGGCAGTTAACATTTAGGTAAGCTTGTTGTCGAACTTTTTTCTATTACGTATCTTGTGTTTTATTTGCGGTCAGTTCACCTGCTCGTCGGGATCAGCGCAGGGTCTGCAGGAGTTTCCGAAATAAGTAAGAACGTGCCAATTTCTTTCTTTTAGGGGTAGGAAATCTTACAAGAGGTGACGACCATAGAATTTCCTATAAAATTTACTCGGGCGAAGTTTGCCTCTGCTGTCCAAGGAAGCTGCAAACATAGCAGTTCAACGAGAAGGGCATTTGTGGTTAGTAAGTAAATTTGCCTTAACATCGCCCGCATTGCATTAAACCGCATTGCGACTTTGCACGCTGAAGTTTATAAACGAAATATTGCGTTATAAGTGTCACAATTTGCAGTGATAGTGTATGTGCACTGAATCTTCTTTCATTCTGTATTTAGAAGAATGATATTGTTTCTGAATGTAGGACAATAAACACAAACATTAACCAAAAGCCCAAGGACGTCTAAAGCCACAAGCACAACGCCGAGACAAATTCGTGTACTACCATCATTTACATGGTTGCTTAACACTCGCAGCGCTGAAGTTCCCTCTAGTAGTTTTAGAAGAAAACTCGGTGGCTCCTAAAATATTGATTAAGATGAGGAATGAAGAGACGCAATCATCTGTACATCTCGTATTAGAGTTGTGAGAGAATCGGGCTATATAACAATATAGCTTTGAAGTACTTGCTCCCGTCTTAAAATGCCAGGGAACAAAATTAGCCTGATAGCGGCGCCCCATATTTTTGAGTATGTTTCGCATTGTTGGATATTGCAAGAACTATCCTGCTTGGGAAATTGTACATTCTAGCTGGGTCACATAGAAACCGCCATCATTGCCCAGCGTGTAATGGAGACCTTAAAGGAAATTGCACACTGTATATAGTTGACATGCTTCTCCTAGAGGTTGGAAAATGTAGATTTCACATCTTAAGCCCTGTGCTCTTGTCTGTCATGAGTTGTCATGTTGAGCACATGAACATAAATGTTTTTCGCAAAATACAAGGTAAAACTTGAAGTGGAAGAAAACCAGATTTTACTTGTAAACGTGGCAGTGACGGCAAGAATAGCAACGGCATAGTGTGGAGACGCACAATGCAACATACCTGTTTGCAAGGGGTGCAAATGTTGCACAGTGACTATGCTGACCAAACCGCTCCAAGGCTGACAACAATTTCAGGACTGCTCACTCTTAAATTTATGCTTAGGCCGGAAGTGCCGGCGAGATTTAGGGCTGGACCACCGACCACAAACGTGATGTACACGGGTGAACGCCTTCGTTTTCGAAGAGATTATAGCCACGTTAGGGTAATTAAACCCGTAAACCATTGAAGCCATACGCAAGAAGATTTACAGATACCGGAAACCGGACACATCATTTTTCCAGCTGACGGCTTGCTCTGTAATGGTGCAGAACCTTACGAACATCAGAATATGAGTGCAAAAGAACTTTGACAACCCGGTGTTCCTTCAAGGGTACGTAAATCTAAGTACACGAACACTTTTTTTCCTTTTGACATTTCGCCTCCATCGAAACGCTTCCTCCGCGGCCAGGATGAAACCCGTATCAAACCAGCATAAACAGAGCAAAGCCGTAGCAACATAGCCACTTTAGGTTTCGTCAGCGATGGACTGCTTTCACACCGCTGAGACAAAATATGGTTGATGGTATGGTACTTACGAACAAAAGGATACAAGCACCTTGGTATTCAAAAACAGATCAGCCTGTACGCGTTCCTTGAACTTGAATATGGTACTCAATACATTCGGACTTTTCAAATATGTAACGTCAAATGAAACATTGTTGCACATACCGCAATAATGGCAGTGCTTTATGTGACTTATTTTATCTCGCTCAAATGTAAAGAACATTGCACTTTGACTAAACTGTTAATGAAATTGTAGTATATCCTAATGATGGAAGCGGAGCGCTGGTAATTGGCAATTTATTCCTAACTAAATCATTTAAATCACAACTAAGCCGACGAGCCGTGAACTTGATTGTTAGCGGATATGATGCCAACATCCAAACTCTGCTTCCAAGATTTTCAGCGCACCGTAGGCACCGCCTACTCCGGGAGCTCAAGACAAAATACTGCGCTGATCTTCACTGCTCTGCGTGATGCCTCGCTTCGAGCAAGCGATAACGAAGCCTTTTTTTTTCTTTGGAATGAAAGACCTTTTCTGTTTGTGACGCATCCTCAAGCGTTTCGTACGTGAGATTGCGCACGGAGCTTTCCAGTATATACGCGATTGCAAACTACGCTTTTTGCACGGTGCAATATTTCGTTGCAGCAGACCTTCAGCGATAAATAAACAACAGTCGACACTTGGGTCACTGGTACCTAGTGTACTGCAATGTCATTGCTAGTTTGGCTTTATTAGGATTATTTGTGTGTGTGCTTTTTGTATACTTGTCACCTCCTGCTTTAGCACAACAGTGCTGCCGTTTGCATAAATTAATCATATATTAAACAGACAAAGAAAGAAAGATATAGACAAATAGTTTTTAAAATAAAAAAGTTGTCGCAGTTTCACCTGAAAGGCGAAGCATCAATTGCGATAGCAAAGTTGTAGAGAGCTATACGGAGTAATGATATTAGCTTTATCAGCTGTATAAACTTGGACATGCAGCAGCGCCGGCAACACGCAGAACTGTTGTCGACGCCGTCGGCGTTCTGCCCGCGTTCGCTCAAAATGCGTGCGGCGTTGGTGACTGTTGCCAGAGCCTCTGATATAAATATGATAAGTGGTTCTTGAGGGAAAGGGAAAGGTTGGCGCTATCTTCTGCAGCCCTTGAGGGAGCACGGCTCAGCGCCAACGGGGAGGGGTAAGTGGGAGTGAAAGAAGGGATAGAGTGGAGTCGCCATGGCTGGGCGAAGCAAAACCGGCAGGCATAGGCGGCACGTATCAGGCCGAGATGAAAGGCCTTGGTGTGCTGCAGAGTCTGCAGGGGTGTTGTGCCAGGCTGGTCAGGCCCGGGGTGGGTGGGAGGCCGTGAGGCCTTCCCGCTTGTAGAAATGTCCTTAGGGGCGTGCGGAGAGCCCTGACGAGTCAAGGAACTCCACGACGCCTCGAAGTGCACAAAGGTGGTGTCGGCCGGGGAAGAGGAGATCTTCCTCCTTGCCAGAGGGGAGGCCCAGGCGGCGGAACTCCTGCAGGAGTGGGCCCCGCTGCTGGAGGTACGCCGGGCAGGCCAGCAGGAGATGTTCGATCGTCTCCGGCTCCCCGCAGGAGCTGCAGGCCGGGGACGTCGCTCGTCCCAATCGGTAGCTGCGTGCTGTCTGATATAAATAGGCACTTGGTGCCGCAGCTAAGCGTCGCCTCCCTTCCCTCCCCCCCCCTCCCCCACGGCCTCTCGCGCGTCGGAAGTAGGCGCGTTTGCTCTAGATATATGGTGATTGTAAAGGAGGAAAGAGACGCCTACTTCTGCAGCCCTTAAGCGAGCACGGAGCAGAACGCGCGTTTGTTCTCCGCCGTGCGTTCACTCCCCGTGAAAGCGCGCGCCCCTCGCGCCCTTTCACTCGCACATACAGCGTTCGGCGCGCGGCGACGATTTCATCTCCATTGACGTCATACGGAACCTCACGGCGACGGCGACGCCGACGGCAGAAATCTGCTTTTGAGTGTCCATATAATTGCTATCGCAATAATAAAATGTCACAGTTTCGCCCTAAGGGCGAAGCAATGAATGCGATAGCAACACAGCAATGTCATACGAAGTAAGGTGAGCGGCTTTGGTAGCAACAACACGCAGAACTGTTGTCGACGCCATCGGCGTTTTGCCCGCGTTAGCTCAAAATGCGTGCGGCGTTGGTGACTGTTGCTGGAGCCTCTGATATAAATAGGCACTTGGTGCCGCAGCTAAACGTCGCCTCCCTTCCCTCCCCCTCCCCCACGGCCTCTCGCGCGTCCGAAGAAGGCGCGTTTGCTCTACATATATGGTGATTGTAAAGGAGAAAAGAGACGCCTACTTCTGCAGCCCTTAAGCGAGCACGGCGCAGAACGCGCGTTTGTTCTCCGCCGTGCGTTCACTCCCCGTGAAAGACGCGCCCCTCGCGCCCTTTCACTCGCACATACAGCGTTCGGCGCGCGGCGACGATTTCATCTCCAAATGACGTCATACGGAACCTCACGGCGACGGCGACGGCGACGGCGACGGCGACGGCGACGCCGACGGCAGAAATCTGCTTTTGAGTGTCCATATAATTGCTATCGCAATAAAATAAAACAGCTTCAAAATGCAGGCCATTGTCAATGAGGATAGCAAGAATTTTGAGATGTTTTAGACATGGTTGTCTTATAATTAATCATTTCAGGTACGGATGTTGCTGTAGTTCCACAGCCATTTTTTATGTAATGAAACTGCCACAAAACTCTTGTTCGGGTCCGATGAAATATGTCTACCGTCCGCAGACAGAGAAGAGCATGCGATACCCTGCGCATGGCCTTCCGCTTTGAGCTAAGTGCAGAATGCATCGCATTTGAAGGTGTTTGACCGGGGATTGACGCGCGGTCAGAAAAAATTAGGCAAGATCATTGGCATGCACATGTGCTGTCAAGTGGCATCAAAATCTGCCATTGAAATGTAGTTACTCTTATAAAAATGAAAAACGAAGTGTTTCGAAGCATCTTAGATTACTTTATGGCCATAAAATACTGTTAATTCTTAGTCCCTAAGGCTTCAACTCAAACTGCTATCCTGGTGGTATCTCGGAAATATATCCAGGTTCATCCTAATAAACTGGCCCAGTAGATAAAAAGTAGATTCAGGCGTTAAAGATATTATGTGGCTACAATAACTTACGGCTGCGGAGAACGGCAAATAAGTATTTCTGGCTCAATCGCCTAATGTACCCCGAGACACAAGCTTTCATTTTGCAACGTAAGCTGTTACGGGCTCAATCCAATAGCCGTTTCGGTTGGCGATGTTGGGCGCCGCCACCGCCAGTGCCGTCGTAGCTATCGTAAAGCCCGAACCAGACGTACGCGTTGGAACGCGTCCGCAGGCGCCGTGCGCCTGAGAGAGATTGTGGTTGTGAAGAGGAAGAGGCAGAAAATAGCGCCTCTTCCTCCTCACAACCACAATCTCTCTCAGGCGCACGGCGCCTCCGGACGCGTTCCAACGCGTACGTCTGGTTGGGGCTTAAGGAATGAGAAACAAAGTACCCAGTTCCCGCCGAAATCGAACCCGGTCCCTCTACGTGGGAGCCAGCTACTCTACCACTTCGCCACACTAGCGTTTGCTTGCTGCTGCAGATGAATGGATGGATGGATGGATGCTATGAGCGTTCCCTTTGAAACGGGGTGGTGGGTTGCGCCACCAAGCTCTTGTTATTATTTTGCCTAATATCCTGCCTTTATGTTTGAGAAACACACAAATACAAAGAATTCCAGGCATCAACCTTTTTAAACCCTTACTGGGAACTTAGTTTCTATACGTCTCCGTTCTTTGTGGTCTCCCTGCTTTTCTGCCACCAAGCCTCCAACCGCCTCTTACTAATCTCTACAGCGGACATGTTTACTTTGCCCGTGCTATCCCTGAAACACGCCATATACACGCCTCCTAGCACGTGAGGAGTCACGCGATGTGAAGTGAGCGCCGAGTGCAGTCGGTAAACGCACACTGAGTGGCATATTATTGCACCAGATGACACGCCATGTAGCAGTCGCTTAGGTAGCGTTACAAGGTAGATGAGAGGTTTGAGGAAGAAGGAGATTAGCAGATGTAGACAAAAATGCTTTTTATGAAAGACATGTATAGTGTACCTGATTAAATCAAGTATACCAAGTTACAATTTGTCACCGCCCCGTTTCAAAGGTGATGCCAATAAATCATCATCATCAGCAGCAGCAGCAGCAGCAGCGTCGGATCGTGCCAATTGTCGCACGATGTGAGGTGAGCGCCGCGTAGCGTCGATACGTGCAAACTTTGCATTTTAGTTGCGTTGTATTCGACCAGGTATTACGACATGTAGCCCGCGCTTTGGATTCATGTTAATAAATCCTAGATGGTAAAATTTACCTGGAGATCCCCGTGCACCACTGCTACTCCATAGTTAGCGTGTTGCTTGGGGTAGTTATTATCTATAATTGATGCATTGTGGGACAGTTTTACAGTTTTTTTTTTATTTTGCAGGAAATACGCACTCACACGTTTGCGTGCATGGCTGTTCTTGCGTCCTGGAAAATTGGACTGTGTATGATAAAAAAATCCTTAAATCAGGCTTTGCAGTTGCAACACTGGTTTCAGCAACTTTGGCTCAAAGTGTACGTGCACATGTGTTTTGTTGAACAGTATTTTTCTTTTTCATATTTGGTTGAGTAGACCTTAAGGCAAACTTTCTGTCTATGAACGGA